>NC_137099.1:10573257-10585757 GCF_949357685.1 Gobio gobio | reverse complement strand
GATGGATGGTTGAATGGATGGATGGGTAGTGGGTGAATGGATGGATGGATGGATGGATGGATGGATGGATGGATGGATGGATGGGTAGTGGGTGGATAGATGGGTAGTGGGTGGATGGATGGGTGGATGGATGGATGGATGGATGGAGGGGTGGATGGATGGAAATCAATCAAATTAAACTAATTTGCACTGGATGGATGGATGGATGGATGGATGGATGGATGGGTGGGTGGATGGATGGATGGATGATTAGATAGATAGATAGATAGATAGATAGATAGATAGATAGATAGATAGATAGATAGATAGATAGATAGATAGATAGATAGATAGATAGATAGATAGATAGATAGATAGATAGATAGATAGATAGATAGATAGATAGATAGATAGATAGATAGATAGATAGATAGATAGATAGATAGATAGATAGATGCTTGTTGTCTTAAATATTAAAAAGTTGTATAAGCTGTACTCTCTTTGGAACATAATTAAAGACTTTTCATTGCTTTGCAAGCAAATCTCTACATAGCTGCTAGCACAGGTGTATTTAGCTTAATACTTAGCCAAGGGCTATGTTTACCTCTGTTTCAATTTCCAACTGAAATCTAAACATATGATCATTAAAAACATCCCAAGGGGCCAAACTTGGAGAAGCTCTCTCTCTCTCTCAAAACAAAAAAAAACCTTATTTGGTTTAGGAGTTTCTTGGATAATGCAAGACTTTGACTCCCTTTTCTCCCCGATGGTTGTTTGCAACATCTCACAAACACAGACACACACAGATAAACAAATGACACACAAGGGCAACATGACTTGCAGACCAAGACTAATTAACTCCCTTCCCCAAACAAATTACTGCTTAGGAATTGCTACATCTGGGATCTGGCTCGAAAGCATAAAGGGGACAACCACAGCAAAGAGTGATGCGACAGCCTGCCAGGGAATTACGGATGCAAATGGGAGTGATACACAGCTGCCAAGACGCACCTACAGAAATAGATGTGGCGTTCATGAGTCAAATCTGACTATGCTCAAGCCAAGAGCCGGCCTGCATTCGCAAAAACTGCCTTTAGCCAATGATCGGAGATCATGCTCCTTTTCTGGCGATGTTTGGGATCGCAGCTTCCCAATAAGAATGAAAATGGAAAGCATCGCATTCTATATTAAAGTCACATTAAAACATCATCTGCAATCCCATTTATTTACGTATTGTACTTCAGATTGAGAGCAGTGGAATTTGATTTTATCATTTACACGTCAACATACAAAACCAAAAAAATAATTACATTTTGATTTTGAAAATGATTATGAAAATTTTTATATTTTAATAGAATTAGACTATGAAAAATATTTATTTGCAATAACCAATTGTGCACCAGTGTTGTTATTTTTAACAAAAAATATTTAATATTAAAACAATTTGGGGGGTTATTATTATTTTTTTAAAATAAAATATTAAATATATAATATAATTACATTTTAATAATAATAGTTAAATAAAAAACATTACAAAACACATAAAAAAATCTAAACGTCAACTAAAATTACACTAAGAAAAACTTTCATTTGAAAAAAAAAAAAAAAATTGTATACCAGTGTTATTATTTTTTAACTAAAACTATAAAAAATATTTTAATTATTAAAAACTATATGATTTTCTGTATTTTAAATTGAACGTAGAAATTCTGACTTTGCGACTAACTGAAACAAATAAGTTAAACTAATAGAATTAAAACTGAAATAAACATAAATTAAAGATATATAGGAATATGTTATATATCTTTAAATATACTGTGATTAAAAAAATTACATGAATAAATTCTAAAATGTCAACAAAAATATTTTTCAACTAAAACTGAAACTATTAAAATTTATAAAAATTATTAAGAACGATAAAATTTTCAGTATTCGAAATATACGTGAAATAAATGTAAACAAAATGTAAACAAAAAATTTGACTTTCAAACTAATTGAAATTTACTAACTTATAACTGAAATAAATTAAAGATATATAAAAATAACATTTAATTCATAAAAATGGCAAAATACATAACAACATTACTAAAACAAACTGAAATGAAAATTGAAAAAGTAAAAATAAAAGTGAATTCAAAATATGAATAAATTCCATAATAATATATGAATAAAACTTTGAAAGAAAAGTTAACTCAAGAAAGTTGATAAGAGTCTTAGAAAGAGTAAAAAATTAGTCAAAAAAGTTTACCCGTAAAATTTAAAATGCTAAAATATATCAAAATTATACATTTTGCAAGAAATATCTAGATTTTTCATATTTTTATATTCCAAAAGGATGGATATTAATTGTTATATTATATTCAAATGTAATTATGAAAAGGCATCTAATTGACGACTTAATGAAGTAAGTGCAGGTTAATCAAAGGCCAGCCGTCACAAAATGTGTCTTGGTTAGGATGAGTAGATTAGGCCTCGATTGAGCCGCGACCTTCAGCCACTTTCAGCTCAGTGTGCGTGTGCATTAAGAGCGCAGATATGAGAAACCGGAGAGTGTCTTCTTATGAAAAGCCAGACGCATTTGCATCTTAAAAAACACAATAGTGATGGTGCATGCATAATGGTGCTGAGCAGATGGAGATGAGCTTGAGCGCTCTGAGAGATTACGTTTGTTTCAAAAACACAGAGAAAATGTCAGGTCGTAATGAATAAACAGAGACGCTGTGGCGAAACTGTACGGAACACCACAGATCTAGACTTTGATACTTTGTTAGCGCCGCTACACAATGGCCGCGCACAAAAATTACAACCTGTACGAAGATGAAACGGTTCAACCGTCCCTCATGAGAAACGCATTAGAATAAAGCTAGGTTTATTGGATTAGCTCTGTGTGGTGCAAAATCGGCAGCATTTTGGCAAAGCTAACACCTTGGTTTAACCTTGCTAGCCTGATGAACACCCTCGAGACCTTTTTATCCAGTTCAGCTCCACCAGGGGGGGACGCATTTCTGTCGTCCAAACCGCTCCCTTAGGGATGTCAGCCAGCATCCGAAAGCCTTTTCCCTCCTCCCAGTGGAGCACGGACTCGGGCTAGCGTCATTACTAAGAAGAGTAGAGAAATGCCCTCCAAGCATAATTACTGTGGATCTCAGTGGCGAGCCTTATCGCTGAATTAGTCGTAATTGTATGAACTGTGATAAGCCAGAACTATGGGGAAGAGGAATAAAAGAAATGTGAGCCAAGTTCTCCGTGTGCATAGCTAAGGGCTGTTATTAGCATAATGGACATGTTCAGTTGAGAACGAAATGCAAGCTGGGTGTTTTAAGAGTTCACTGCTGGATATCTGTATTATGGGGTGACGGTATTCAGATAAAGCTCTGAAAATGGTTAGAAGAGCACTGGATACCGCCTTGCTTTTCCTAAGAGTCATAAAGGAAGCAGCAGGGGGCCAAGTGCTAGCACTATATATTTGGCATTCAATGGAACAAGTTCACTCTAGAAATCACCTTGACAAAATAAAGTAACTTTCTGTCATGGTGCGAGGCACAGCGCGAGCCCCGTTAACTAGGCAAAGAACAAGGTTTGAAAGAGGCTGGTTGGGCGAGAGCGAAAACGTAAGGAAGTAGTAATGCAGAGGTGAAAATGGTGAAAAAATACATAATAAATTGGGTATTTAACTAATAGAATTAATAAAAGGCGGCGGCTATATAGATGCTATTTACACTAAGTGCAAACATTTTCTTAGCGATAGATGCTATTTACACTAGGTAAAAATATTAATATACTCTATTTACACCATGTAAAAGTAGCAGTTCTTTGCAATATGTGTAAATAGTAATTAGATGCTATTTATACTTTATTTTGGCAGATACATACTATTTCCACCTCAGTATTGTTGTACATTAACAGGATGCAATAATAACAGAGTGTAAATTATTATTTATTAAAATGATTAAATGGATGCCGCTCCCTACACATATCCCTAACCCTACCCAATAAATACATTCCGTTAGGCACTTTATTTCCACTTTTAGAACATTTTACACAATTTTTATTGAAAGTAAATGCGTGTCCAATGTGATATGTGATGGGAAAAGGGAGAAGAGCGAGCTCAACAAAAGAAATATTAACAAAGCCGTTTTCGGCATATTAGGCATATGATTTAAGAGAATGTGTGCATATATTAAAATAAAATAAAAATATTAGCAAGTAGCATTTTACTTCAAAAGCTATTTTTCTCTCTGAAATCTCTTTAAATCCTGGGCCACAGTCAATTCATGATACTTTGTCAAATTTCGCTAGGCCCCCTAAAGCGCGAGGCCCTGCACACTTCGCGCAGCTCGGTCTCTGAATCTTCAAAATGTATCAACAAGCAGACAAGCCAAAATCTTGAACAAAAATAACATCGCAACATGCATTTCCATCAAGAGTTGCATCATTTTTTGGTTCAGATCTTGTATTGACAATGCAAGAGTCCAGCACTCTGTAAAGTCTCCTCCAGCACATCCTAAAGACTTTCAATGAATTTAACGTCTGGACTCAGAGGTGCCAATTCATGTGTGAAAATGATTCTTCATGCTCCCTCACAAACATTTCACAGTCTGAGCCTGATGAATCTTGACATTGTCATCCTGGAATATGGCCATCATGGTCTTCCTACATGGTTGTTTAAGAGATGAAAAGCTACACACTCCATCAATTGGGGTTAAAAGAACTGTTGCCAAACAACATGCTAGAAACACAATAGTGATCCAATTATTGACTCTTAAGCCCGGGACACACCAAACCGATGAGCTGCCGTCGGGCAACATCAGGCCATTTTTAAAGCGTTGCCTTTCCCGAGCATTGCCTGTTTTTTGTTGTCCCGATTCAGCATGTAGAATCGGGGTCTGGCCATCGATGAGAGAGAGAGAACTCTGATTGGCTGTTCAGTTTAGTGAATGAGTCAGTGCATGAGAATAATAGCAAAACAGCGAGCAAAAAAGTCAAAACGGAACAGATAGAAGGCAGTTCTAATTTTACATCATGTTAACTGTGTTGCTGGGTGAATATTTGAATATTAACATGAGCGGAGTGGAATGGAATAAAGAAAGTGATTAGCAAGATTGATATTCAAAACGGTAAGCACACGTTGCTTTGTTTACGGTTTGTGTATCTGCAGCCTGCAGCGTCGGTTTCCCTTTTTGAATGACAAATATAGACGAATATATAAGCAGAAATAGATTGTTGTCTCATTTACACGCAGGCACAGAACACACATGCTGGTTGACAGTCAGCTGTAGTTCATTCTGTGCGTCTCCTTGATGCAGACGACGCGAGGCAACAACAGTCGGCTTTCATCAGCACCAGTTCTTTGGCGTCGGTTTGGTGTGTCCCTACACTTAAGCATTTGCCTATTAAAATCCAAACAGCTTTTTTTTTAAGGAAATTATGTTAAAACCAGTTTATTAACTACATATTTCAAGCAATATCTAAGAAAACTTAATTGGCCTTTGTTGTGAAAATCTTTTTGTAAAGTTCAGTTCGTCAAATGTTGACACAAATAGTGCTTCCTTCCAAGAACGACTGTATTGAAAGGTACAGGCAGTCTACTGTACTCCGCCTTATTGTGCTCTGTTTATACATGCTACCGCAAGTGTGAGAGTTTTTAGCGAAGGCGCTGGGGAAAGTGCCCTTGGGAAGTGTGTGTGTGTGTGTGTGTCCACAGGCCCTCACAATGGGCTTCGGTCTGCAGGGGTTCAGCAGGTGAACTGATGAAAATGTTTGATGTCAGCTCTGAGCCGCTGTGATTAACACAGTCAGGGTTTCCGTATCTGAAAAGTGCAGCGATTATGCTTCAAACACAAACCCACGCACAAATCAATGAGAAAATACAGGTGTTCATGGGTCTATAAACCAGTTTGTTGCTGCTTACCTAGACAAATGATAGTTATTAACTTCTGCTAAACGGACTATAAATGTGACACTGATATCCCATCTCAAGTGTTTTCTCCTCTAAACAAGGATATAAAGCAGGTTTGTAGATCTGATACTGCTTTTTTTATCGCAATACCGCTGGTAATGGTAAGGGAACTTACAGAATGTTTTGCATTTCCTATGTTCCATTTAGGATAACCTACCTAAACAAACATGAAACATGAAGCATGTCAAACTTCATTTAGTCTTGTAGTTTTGAAAACATATTTTCAGCCATTTACCATAAGTAGAATTAATTATATTAACAATGTTACATGCTAAATAATCAAGCCCACTGACACGTCTGTAAATTCAGTAATGTATTTTCTAAAGTTAATGTGAACTTCCAACTTCAGTGTTCAGTGATGTGAAAATAAACAATACATTGACTTTTTTACACTTTTACTAAATAATCTGACTAGCCTGGATGCCAGCCAAATTTAGCCCCGCCCACAACATTTGAGGTTGGTAAGTTCGGTCTGGACTCCACTCGTTGTGGAGCAACTATGCTCGAACCAGAGCTGTTCGGGCCAATCAAATTGTCAGGGCGGGCTTTTACGATGATCCGCAGTAACATAATCATCCATGTCACCAAAGAGTGCTTGGGTTGAATTCGTTCTAATCCTAAACAGAGAACTTGTTCGTATATGCATTCACCTTCACTATTTCTCTCAAAAATGATGATCGTGTTGGTAAGTACTCCGTGTATCCTTAAATAATTTTTTACAACACCGGCAAAGATCGTTTACACTCATCTTCTTCTTCTACCAGCATGCGTGCAGTTGAGTTCTGTTGACAACTATGCGTCGGTCAACATACGTCACTTACTCCGTTGCTCTGATTGGTTGTAGGTCTATCCAATTGAGTGCAGAGGCATTTCCGCCCCATAATCACAGCCAAATGGAGCAGTATCAGACTCATATTCTGACTATAGAATCTATAATCTGACACAATAATGTCTTAAAATCTTAACCTAACCTAAATCTAAACTACAATACATTGCATATATTAATATATATATCCAATGAATGTTGAGTAACTTCAAGGATAGCATGCAATGAATTTAATACAAATTCAACTGAGGATTCTATTGATTCAGGATTGGATGACAATTCAAAAGAGAATTCATCTGACAATTCTACTGAATCGAGACCTGTAGGTCCAGTGTAAAAAGTAAAATAAAAAAAAAATCACCACACAACACCTTTTCTCCGGTGGAAACGTGTGCCAGATTGCTCCTCGGTGCCGATATAATGACTGTGGGAAAGGTGCATAAGATCTGCTTTACCCATGCAGTGAAGCTAAAGTGCTTAAGATGAAATACAGATGGTAGACGTGATAAACCACGTGAAAAATCATTTGGGCTATGCAGAGACTCAGCTACAGTTGAGTTACTCTCCATTTGCTTGAATTTTGAGCAGTTAGCATAGACAGAAACAAACGACATAGGCCTTTATACTATGTCATCGAGGATAATTGTTGCATGAGAAAAGGAAATTAACAAGCCATGGAGACTTGTTAGGCATTAACTAGGTAATTTTATAGAGTGTGGCAGTGTGCCATAGATTTCCTTTCTAGACTTAATGCATTAATTACAATTAAGCTGCTGAGATCACAATGGATTATACTGAGTTTAGCTTAATGCTGGTCCATAACACTATTACCTCCTTAAGATAAAGGTGGTCAAAAAATACCAAAATACATGAATTATATATTAAAATTTTGTATTATATAATTTATAATATATAAAATAACTTACATAATATTATATATATATATATATATATATATATATATATATATATATATATATATATATATATATATATATATATATATATATATATATATATATATATATATATATATATATATATATATATATACTCACCTAAAGGATTATTAGGAACACCATACTAATACTGTGTTTGACCCCCTTTCACCTTCAGAACTGCCTTAATTCTACGTGGCATTGATTCAACAAGTTGCTGAAAGTATTCTTTAGAAATGTTGGCTCATATTGATAGGATAGCATCTTGCAGTTGATGGAGATTTGTGGGATGCACATCCAGGGCACGAAGCTCACGTTCCACCACATCCCAAAGATGCTCTATTGGGTTGAGATCTGGTGACTGCGGGGGTCATTTTAGTACAGTGAACTCATTGTCATGTTCAAGAAACCAATTTGAAATGATTCAAGCTTTGTGACATGGTGCATTATCCTGCTAGAAGTAGCCATCAGAGGATGGGTACATGGTGGTCATAAAGGGATGGACATGGTCAGAAACAATGCTCAGGTAGGCTGTGGCATTTAAACAATGCCCAATTGGCACTAAGGGGCCTAAAGTGTGCCAAGAAAACATCCCCCACACCATTACACCACCACCAGCAGCCTGCACAGTGGTAACAAGGCATGATGGATCCATGTTCTCATTCTGTTTACGCCAAATTCTGACTCTACCATATGAATGTCTCAACAGAAATCGAGACTCATCAGACCAGGCAACATTTTTCCAGTCTTCAACGGTCCAATTTTGGTGAGCTTGTGCAAATTGTAGCCTCTTTTTCCTATTTGTAGTGGAGATGAGTGGTACCCGGTGGGGTCTTCTGCTGTTGTAGCGCATCCGCCTCAAGGTTGTGCGTGTTGTGGCTTCACAAATGCTTTGCTGCATACCTCGGTTGTAACGAGTGATTATTTCAGTCAAAGTTGCTCTTCTATCAGCTTGAATCAGTCGGCCCATTTTCCAACAAGGCATTTTCACCCACAGGACTGCCGCATACTGGATGTTTTTCCCTTTCACACCATTCTTTGTAAACCCTAGAAATGGTTGTGCATGAAAATCCCAGTAACTGAGCAGATTGTGAAATACTCAGACCGGCCCGTCTGGCACCAACAAACATGCCACGCTCAAAATTGCTTAAATCACCTTTCTTTCCCATTCTGACATTCAGTTTGGAGTTCAGGAGATTGTCTCCAGGACCAGGACCACACCCCTAAATGCATTGAAGCAACTGTCATGTGATTGGTTGATTAGATAATTGCATTAATGAGAAATTGAACAGGTGTTCCTAATAATCCTTTAGGTGAGTGTATATATTAAAACAAAATAATGTGTGTGTATATGAGCTGGGTAGTAATTGATTACAACTAATCTGGATTACGTAATCAGATTCCAAAATCACTCCAGATTACTTTTTTTATTGATTACATGATTACATGTTATTCCCACAATGGCAGTCCAATATTCATAATTCATTGATTCTCCTTACTACTTTTTCAAAACAATCTTTTAAATATTCCTTTCTGAAAACGCCTACTGCTTTCATACATTCAGAAGGTCAAGTTGCAGGTTTGTGGAATCGCACACACAGACCAGCCACTGGTCATGTGACTATCGCTAAAAACTGAGACCCACACAGCCATTGATCACTGGATTTACAGAAATCATTTTTCTCAACGTTACAGCATTGCATATCTAATCAACCTTGAATTATCACATATTAAATGCATAAATGTATTTTGTCTTTCAAACACATTAAAATGTATAAATTCACGTAATTTACATGCAACGGGATTCCCAAACTTTTTTGTCATATTACAAATTATAATCTTGTACTCTTGTAATCATTCAAAATGTGCATCCACTGAAATAAAATTATATTTTCTGTCCATTTTCCAGTAAAACTTAAAATCTTTTTAAGTAGGAAAGGAGATTTCCTAATATTCTTTCTTGCTTTTGTCTGTCCCTCTTTTGTCTCTCTTAACTCCAAGTTCAGTTGGCATGATTCTCCACATGACTCCCAAATTTCTGAATTATTAATTTAGCCCTCATCAATCATTCGCAGAGCTGAAATCTTTATGTATTAAGAAAAATGAAATTGAATAATTTATTCAAGGCTGAACACAAGCTATTTCAGGAATGACCTTTACTGGAAGTTAGCCAAGACACATAGGGCCAAGTTAAATGGTCTGGAGATGTTTATGGTTTGGTCATATTTTTAGAGTGTTACATCTTTCGAAGTCTATCATATGTGTTCAGCTTTGTTTGACGTTCATCTGAGGGAATTGTGGGAAAAACCCTTTCAGCAAAAGCCTTGGTTTTCCTCTGATGTTTCTCTCAAAGAATCCGGTTTCTCCAATCCTAATGGGAATTCTGGGAACATCTTGTGCAAGAAAGGAATATGCAAATATCTAGCCATGGTAATCAATCAAGAAAGGAACAGGAAAGCACACATGATGAGCTCATTAGGAATAAAATGACAAGTTTGTCTTTTTAATAAATCTTTAACAGCTCTCTAAAATAACTAAAAGAATATCTAAACACATTTCATGCCAGATAAATTGACTTGAGAAGCAAAATTCTGTATGAATATTTTAATCAAATTGTCAGTGTTGACAGAAAAAATTACGCTGGAAATGTTAGGACATGCTGTGAGATTCCTTACACACACTACAGATTAATAGGACTTTGTCATCACTAGGGTTCAATGTCACTCACATTCAAGGCACCAAACCATGAAATGGACCCTTACTGGCCTTCCTCAGTGTTATTAAACGATAAAGAGTTCAATTCCAAAATGAACTCTGAGTGGTGGTTCCATTTCATTCACTATTGTTTGCTGTGATAAAGGCCAACAGGTCAGCCATACAGGCACGGAAGTCAAGCACCCTTTTTTTTTTTTTTGAGAATATACAGACACGACCATTCAAAAGTTTTCACAAAGGCTGCATACAATACAGTAAAAACTGCAATATTGTGAAATATTTTTACAATTTAAAATAACTGTTTTCTAATTGAATATACTGTAAAATGTAATTTATTCCTGTGACGCAAAGCTGCATTTTCAGTAGCCATTACTCAGAAATCATTCTAAAATGCTGAGTTTGTAATTAAATAACAATTCTTATTATCAATGTTGTCATGTGTCAGTGTCATGAACTGGCTTTTTTAATTTTTTGATACTGTTGTCATGACGTTTGTGTGGTTTTTACATTCAAAAACATCATAATGAATAAGTAATAGGCTATTTTCCACCCTGGTTTTGAGCCTCTCTCATGGAAAGCTTTGTTTTTATGGGCGTGCCACACTGAAGACTTGGAAGTAAACGCCCACTGCTATGATTGGATAAGCTTTGCATATTATAATGAGCTCCGTCTCCCCCGTGAGTACACATGGGGAATTGTTTTGAAAGCGTGTGGGAAAAACGGAAACCGGAATGATGATTCTCCCACAGGGCTCGCAAAATGTCTTTATCAAACAAACACAATGATTTAACTCTCATCCAAAATGTCACTCTATAATAGTTCATTTTCGCCACATTGTTTAAGACAAACAATTGTTGGTCACACTTTAGGTTAGAGTCCAATTCTTACTATACTAACCGACTATTAACTATGACTTTTGCCTCAAGCTCCTAATTACTGCTTATTAATAGTTAGTAAGGTAGTTATTGAGATTAGGTATTGGGTAGGATGTAGATCTATATGGTAGATCAAAAAAAAGATACTATATGGCACAAAAATGGTCCTTTGCTTGTAATTATAGGGGAACATTTTTAAGTGCTCTATAGCCCCAATTTTGGTGCTTCAGTGGTTCTTCAGCGGTTCTTCAGAGGTTATTCACCGGTTATTTGACTAAGGTGCTATATAGAACTGCTAACTAAGGTGCTATATAGCACCGCTACAATATGTTAAGATATGGTGCTATATAGCACCAAAAGTGGTTCCTCTATGATTACGACGAAGAACCATTTTTGGTGCCATATAGAACCTTTTTTTTAGAGTGTAGAGATGTTGAATAAGGCATTCATATGTGCTTCATAAGTACTAATAAACAGCCAATATCCTAGTAATAAGCATGCTAATAAGCAACTTCTTAATAGTGAGAATCGGGCCCTAAACTAAAGTGTTATAATGCCTTAAATATTGTTAATTATCAAAATTATTTGCCTTGAACATTGGCTCAGAAATCTGGTTCTGACACTTCTGCATTAAGGTATATCATCCAAAGCATTTTTCCCCATAAAATCTCTAGCCAACATTTGAAGAAGATCTCTTTCTCCTGAAGCCAATGTAGTATCCTCTGAGAACTCCACAGACACCCATCAGCAAAGCCTGAGGGACGAAAACAATTAGCATCTCTAATTAGTGTCCTAAATCACATTTCAACATGCTTCCCATTGATGTGATGGACTGAAGCTGAATTACCAGAGGCTTTAGTTGAACGCCCACCTATAAAAGAATTTACTGCAGAGCCTGGCAGCCACCCAGTGTGTAAATAAATCTCTGGGAATGGCCGTCGTTTTTTAGCCCTATAAAGCCCTGGAGGGCACATCACTCTGGGGGTTCGGCCCTCTTTAATATTTAAGCCGCTTAAAAAAGTTCATTAGAGAACACTGATCGGTCAATAATATCCAGTCAAGTCAATGAAGCTTGCAATACTGCTAACAGTCTGTCTTTTGAGTGGATCTGAATTTCAATAGAAAAGAACCAGCGCATCCGTTTATGATTACTTTCTTGGCCTTGACAGTGGGAGATGCATTATTGCCAGAAATCAATGTCAATGGCT
>NC_137099.1:10468257-10565757 GCF_949357685.1 Gobio gobio | reverse complement strand
ATGAAGATATTTTAGTTGAAATCCGATGGCTCAGAAAGTCCTCCATTGGCACAATGCACTTTACACTCTCAAGACCCATAAAAGGTACTAAAGACGTCGTTACAAAGTCCATCTCACTACAGTGGTTCTACAATAACTTTATAAAGCGACGAGAATAGTTTTTGTGCGCAAAAAAACCCTAAATAACGACTTATGATGACCGATTTCAAAACAATGCATCATGAAGCTTCGAAGCGTTGTGAATGAGTGAGTCGATTCAGCGGTTTGGATTGCCAAAGTCACGTGATTTCAGCAGTTTGGCAGTTTGACACGCGATCGAAATCATGATCACTGATTCATAACGCTTCGAAGCTTCATGATGCATTGTTTTGAAATCGGTCATCACTATATATATAGTCTATAGTATATAGTCATTATTTAGTTTTTTTTTTCGCAAAAAAATATTCTCGTCGCTTTATAAAGTTATTGTAGAACCACTGTAGTGAGATGGACTTTGTAACGACGTCTTTAGTACCTTTTATGGGTCTTGAGAGTGTAAAGTGCATTGTGCCAATGGAGGCCTTTCTGAGCAATCGGATTTCAACTAAAATATCTTCATTTGTGTTCCGAAGATGAACGGAGGTCTTACGGGTGTCGAAAGACATGAGGGTAAGTAATTGATGACAGAATTTTTGGGTGAACTAACCCTTTAATGTGTTTTAGGGCTACCTGTAGTTTAGTTTCCATTTCTGTGCAGTCTAATTTCTAACTGTCATATACCAACAAATGAATGTGGAGTAGAGGTGAATTGCTCCCTCTCATAGCTAGCACAAAATAATTGATATTTACCATTATGCACATAGCAAAATGAGAAAGGCACAACAAAGAAAAATCCGTAACTGTATGAATTAAGTGAACAAGTGTGCTTCTGTCACATAATTTAACCATTGAAATGTCTCAGAAAAAAACGGTCTCTGCATCCGTTTTGGACCCCTTTAAAACACGGAGTTCACGCCACCTTTCAAAAGCCATTTTTATCCTTGTTTTAGCATGGGCCCGGTTGAAGTCTCTTTTTTTCTGTAGCCACTCGGGTCACTCAGGGAGTCAGCCCATTGACTTATGTCCTGATCAGTTCCCTGACTACTGAGCTGGGGAGCTGATTGAGACGCACCCCGAAAAATGTAACCTTTCTGGATCTGCCTTCAAATTGATAAGTTTAATTATATCAAGTGCTGTGAGAAAAGGCAATAAATCTCCAAATTCAACATCCTCACACGCAATATAGCCTAATAGCCGGGACACCTTCTTTATGCGTACAGATGCGACGTAATGACGCAAAGATATGCTTGAATTTCCCGCGGAAATCCACCAGTAGCACTGGAATTAAAAACATTATTACAAGCTTACCGTTGTAAATCGAGCTAAGGTAAGCAGATAGTATGAACACTAGCTGGTTATGTACTTGCTCAAATTATTTTGGATAATTTTTAACCCCAAAAAGTTACGGACTGCAGCTTTAATGACAGAGTTTTCATCTATGGGTGAACTAACCGTTTAAGTAGCGACTAATTTATTTTCCTTTATTAGACTATGCTAACATTAAATGCATTTTTACCAGATTCATTGCATTGCAGTGTTGTATTTTTTGTTGATTCTGGGAGGTCTGATCAGGACGTTCTTATCCAGGATGTGTCTAGATGAAGTCCTGGCTGGTGGAGCTGTATTTAAAGAGGTCCACACTGGTTCCTTTGCTCCATCCAGTCATCATCAGCAGAAAAATCCCTCTCTACGATTACATCGCTTAGTTATTTTCCCCACTTTAGCTAGAACATGACGGCTGAGCAAATGGATTTTTAAACATCAGTCACATTCTTTATCATTATATATCTTTTCGTAATTTTAGGGAAGAAAAAAATGCAGACATAATTGAAATGTGGGACACTGCTTACAACTTGCAGGACGCGGGACAAAGCACCCAATTTCGAGACTCTCCAGTGGTCACCCATGGCTCCAAAACCCATGGCTGAACCGCTCCATTGCTCTACTGTAATGGGGCTTTTGGGCCCTGGTCACCGTAGCTTACATCTCTCTGCCCGTAAAGCCACAGAGAGAGTCAAAAGTGTAAAGAAAAAAAGAGCGAGAGAGTCTTGCTCCATTATCTCTTTATCCCTCACACAGACTCAGGGCTCACCATGCGACTAAATTGTCCTGACCTTTCTAAAACTAAGGTAACTGGCATGGGCACCGCAGCCCTGGCATGGGCTCCATTGTGTACACTCTGTGCCACTGCCAGGTAATGGAAAAGTGTACCAGTCATTTGATAATTTGTCCAGACTCAAGCTGAGCAAGTCTTCTAATGGACCATAGTTCTGGAATACAAGACACGGGTTCATACTGGGACATGTAAGATGGAAGGCAGCTGTCGTGGGGTGAAAACCAACTGGTAAGTGCATCTGTGTCAATGCTGCAGGCAGTTTGCAATGAGATTTTCAGAAAAAAAAGAATATCTTCCAATCTCACAGCTGTCCCAAAACTCTTTTATGTTCAATGCTTGTGTTATCGACCTTAAAAATAAAACTGACTACAACTATATCTCTGTGGTGACAATGCACATTCAAACAAACTTTATAAAACAAAACCCAACTGCTTCCTTTCAAGTCATTAAAAGCCTTTTATTTTTTGAAACAGATAAATAGACAGAATTGTGTGCTTTTAAGCCATTTACTTCAGCCAACACTCTGACAGGTTCATGTTTTTGGCTAATGCACTGCAGTTATATTCGTGAATATAGTGCTGAACGATGCAAATTTTACATTACAAAAACCTTCAATGTGGTGTATAATAATGAAAAAGCATCTATTGCATTTCAACATAAAACAGCAGAAAATGCATGTGCAATATATAATGAAATGGAAAACACTATATTAGAAAATCTCAAAAATCTAAATAAGGGATCAACGTTAAAGATGGCCTGCCACAATTATTTATATACAATGTAAAAAAAATATTTGTTGACACAACTTGACTTGGTCAAGTCATCTTGTTGCATTGACAAGTTTAGCCAACATTAGTAGTTAAGTTATCTCAACTTATATGTATTTGTTGAAATCACTTGCAGTAAATTGGGACAATGTACTATATCAATTAATAAGCATTTAGATTTTTTTGTTAAGTCAACTTAAAAACATATTGGTTGAACTTAATTTTTCATGTTTTCACAACTATTAACCAAGTTTAATTGACATAAAAGAGAATTTTTTCCTCAACATCACAACTTAACTTTTTGAGTTTACTAGACTTCATTGCTTGCTTTGACAAGAAGTTCTAGATATAGTATTTATTACAATTTTGAATTAGTTTTTAGTTATATATTTTCAATTTTCATTTTACCTTAAAGGACTTTAGCTTATTCACCGTATCCCCCAGAGTTAGATAAGTCCGTACATACCATTTTCATCTCTGTAAATGCCATTACTCTGTCTGGCGCACCCACCGCTAGCCTAGCTTAGCACAAAGACTGGAGGTAAATGGCTCCAGCTAGCCTACTGCTCAATAAGTGAAAAAACAACGCCAACATTTTCCTATGTTGTGATGTGTATAATTACATCGTGTACTAAGACCAACGGAAAATGAAAAGTTGTGATTTCATGTAAATAGGAAAATTATGGCATTATTTTGTCACTTATTGAGCAGTAGGTCTTTGTGCTAAGCTAGGCTAGCGGTGTGTGCGTCAGACAGAGTTCTGGCACGCACGGAGATGAGAATGGTATGTATGGACTTATCTAACTCTGGGGGATACAGTGAATAAGCTAAATTCCCAAAAAGTCGGTGTGTTCCTTTAAGTTTTAATATTTTTTTCTATTTCTATTTATTCTATTTCAGTTTTAGTTTTAAGAATTTTAGTACTTCAACTTCAACTAAATCTGAATAAAAATTTGAAATGTTGCTGGGGCAAGTTTTTTTTTTATTTTTATAAATTCTAGAAAATAAAATTGCATTGTTTAAAGGGTAACTAAACACTAAAAACAACTTTTTTTTAGTTAATGATCTGCAAGACTGGGGCTTTATTAGTGCTGTTCATTGATTCGAGTAAATGTTTTGACATTTGGGTATGAAGTGTTTTAATTCTACAATTAGAGTGCTTTTTTTATTAATATACCTCCAACATATTATTATAGGTATAATAATTATTGGAGGATGTTTGACAAGAAAATACTACTTCAGTATTTCAGACTTAAAATATTCAAAATAGTTCAATGTTATATTAGCTGTTTCTTTGTAATTGCTTGAGAAAATTCCTAGCAATATTTGGAGTGAAAAATGTTTCTACACCAAATGTATATCAGTGTATATCACAGTTGCATCACATGAGAACAGCGAATCAAATCAGTATATTAACTCAAGTGTAAAGAACACATGGCATAAGACCTACTAATCAAAACATCTCTATTACACCATGACCAGCGGTCACGCCGCTGACGACAGCAAGCCCTGAGCGGTGGGTTACAGCTCTGCTCATCGCCTGCTTTCACAGAACGACAGAGAAAAGCCTCGTTCCCCTGGTACTGAGAGGCCATATTAAAGGGCATGTCAGTTAACCTGTCCAGTGGATTGTGTAAGAGTACATCTGAAAATCCCAGTGAGTATAGTAGGGATCATGGAGGTGAAGAAGGAGGAGGGGGGATATAACAGATGACAGCTAAACAGAGAGGAGGGGTGAAATAGCCACTGTATGACAGACAGCAGTAAATTACTGTGTCTTGATGGGCTACGCAGGGCAGCGGAGCAGTTTGTGTGGTGGACAGATGACATGGTATACACAATGAGGAAAACCCATCTCATCATGGCCGGAGATTGTTAAAAAGGCATCCTTTTCGAAACAGACAGAGCAAATCGTTCAGACAGAATCTGGCCTTTTACAATAGTATAAAACTCAACAAAAGAAGCAGCTCATTAAAAGGTGAAGGATGTAATTTGTGTGTCACGTGAAATAAAACGCACAAAATATCAAGATGTTTAGACTTTCACATTTTTTAAAGAAAATATTTTGTCCAAGATACATTTTTGCCGCAAATTACCTTTAATTCATAAATTATGACATTTGTTTAGGTAAAATTATAGTAGAATTATATGTTCACCCCAGGAACCATTTCAAAATTAAAAGTGCAATTTAAGACCCCTTTAATAATGAAGTCTAACTGAAAAGAAAAACATTGTTTTGTTTGTGCTTGAGCTCATGAATATGCGTAACAGGTACAGAAAGTTTCCTGTTAATTGCATATATTGTTTATTAGAATTCACCCAAAATAGTTTGTTAACACACACCTGATATATAACTGCCTAATTGAAATGTGAGTCTTTCCCCTTTAATTGTGATGATGACAATGAGTTAAAGTAATTTCCTGTTCTGTCCCCTCCTCTTCCTCTTTGAATTGGTGATGCACTAGAGAGGTGAGGTTATTTTGGGCTCTTCTTTGGGCTAATCTTATTTAATCCTTATTTTAATTGTTGCTTTTATTCCTATATCTATATAATATTATTTTACTTATCTGTATGGTTATTTTTGTCATTTTACTCTTTTTTTGTTATTTTTGTCTTGGTAACAGGTGTACATCACATTCATTTTAGGAAACGAGGGTGACTCACATTTATAAAGAGGCTGTTTTGTTCCATCAGGTATGTTTTCTGTTGCATTTATTTTCTTTATTTATGTGATTTATCTTTGCTCTTTGCATTGGTGATTCACTGGAGAGGAATGAGGGTGACTCTCAGTTATTTTTATTTGTTCTTCATCAGGAATAAAAGATCAGCGAAACTGCAAATGCTGTTCTTCCTAACACACACAACACAACGACGAGAACAGACCAGTTACTCTTGGTTATCCTACTGCTCATAAAGCAAACAATTCATACTATAGGCTTAAAAGATAACCAGTTTGAGATGGAAATGATCTTAAGTTGACTATATGAAGACGTTACTGTAGCTTTTAATAGACACAGTACTTCCTTGAAAATAAATTCCAGCACAGCGCTAGAACAACCATAAAGAAATGACCAATCACAATAGATAATGCTTAATGAACTCTGTTAGAGACCTTACTCACCTGTTAAGTCATAAAAACGTTATCTCCATGTCACTTTTACAACATTTCATATCCCTCAGTACTCGTGATCTCGTGAAAAGCCAAGCCGATGTTGATTCTTGTTTTATTACGAGCTCTGTCGCATTCTCTTTTAGCCAGCAGACTCTCCTCTGTTCTGCTTTTCTTCCTTTTTTCATGGGTGATTCCCCAGAGATTCGGTATTTAGCGTGAGGTTAACCTTCCTCACTCATTGCGACAACTAGCCTAACCTATTCCACTCCCACACCATACATGTGTCAAAGTCAACTTTTCTATATCAACAGATAGGACGAGACACACATGGGCGAGTTATGCATGTATGCAATTTCTCGCAAAAACCATCCCATCAGCTCTAAAGTATAAACACCAGGGTAAGACAAAACACGTTTTGGAATATATGGATTGATGACGTAATTAAGTCATTATTTACATTTTGTTCATTTTGAACAAAAGTTACATAGTGTATCGTTGCTTAAAATACTCTCAGTTATTCCTATTGTCATACATTTCATTCCTGAAATGCTTTACATCTTAAAGGGTAACTAAACCCCTGCTCAGAGCTTAACTCCACCCACTGGCAATTTTTAAAAAATGCTGGAAAAGTGGGCAGAGCCCAGTGGAGACAGAAGGGATGAACCGAGGGTGGAGCTAAGCGGAGGGCGTGCACCTGAGACCTGCAGTGACGGATTGATTGACAGCTGTCTGACTCGCGAGTCGCAAAGCTGGAGAATGACTGGAGTGACGCCAGTAGCTTTGCAACAGAGCGGTCATTCTCCTACCTTCCCTTGAAGTGGAGGAGGGTGAATTGTCTGTAGACACAGACCCAGAGCCTTATCAATGCGAGCCCCTGGCTCAAACTGCGTTAACTCCCGATGCAGACAATGCAAGTGAAGCAGCAGCGCAAGAGAACTGACCTAATATATGAACAGTCAAATCCTAACACTGAATGCCACTAAAAATAGATCAGATATCTGATATACATACGATTTTCATTCAAATGAACTGAATCAATAAGCAGCGCAGGACCAATAAGTTCAGACCTAAAAGCCTATTATAAACAGATTTCCTCAAATAAGTTAGACTATAGAATATACGCCAGCACGTTACGGTATTGATGTCCGTTACCGCGGCAACCACTTGCATGTCAGGGTTTGAAAGCGCGTCTCGTGTATGAAACTTATCTGTACACATGACGGGCGGCAATAATATCGCTAGAAAATCCTGACGTGTACTGACAACTGCATTATTTAACCGCTTTTTCTTCATTACAATGTTAAAGCAAGTGTCAAGTAAGTTTCATTCATAATGTTTCTACTTCATGTAACATGACAGTTCATACTGGAGTGAAGCCGTTCTCATCATGTGATTGGGGGAAACATTTCTGAGGGCGTGGTGAGCTCGTGTCAGGGGCGCGGATAGTGAGCCGTTGGAAGTACCATCCTACGTCACGATGTACCACAACGTCCAATAGGAAAATTCAACTGCAGTAGCCACCGTTCAACCTTAAGAGGGCAGCACTTTGGCAGTTTTACACCATATTTTATAGAATTAAAACACTTTATACTCAAATGTCAAAACATTTACTCGAATCAATGAACAGCATTAATAAAGCCCCAGTATTACAGATCATTAACTACAAAAAGTTGGTTTAGGGTTTAGTTACCCTTTAACCACTGTGTAGTCATTGCTTGAATGTTTTTCATTCATTGCATGATTTGACTAAATGCATTGCATACAACCTCAGGATACAACTATAGTTTTGTGTATTTTTACCATGTTAATCATAGTACTGTTATGAACTGTTAAATCATATTCTGTTATAGTACTCTAAATTATATTTAGTCATCAACACGTTATGAACTAAAGACTTCTTAGACTAATTTGCACGCTTACTCCCTTCAAACTAATGCTAAGAATGTCATCCAAAGTTTTACCAAAGAGTTACTGCACTAAAATGCTATGTAATGCAACTAAATTAAAGAATAATAATAATGTGCATCATTTAAATAATAATTACATGGATCTAATAACATGTTAAAGAGAAATATACAATGCATGCAACTTTTTGCATTGCAGTTTAACAGTCTTAAACAGCTTCAAAAATGGAGGTAAAAGTATTAATGCAAACCTTAAAAAAAGATGAAGTTCAAATCAGTCATATGTCTTAAACAAGCATGTGTAATCTGTGGCACATTAGCTATTATTTTACTTTGAGGGTTGTTGCGCACAATAATGAAAAATGCACACTTCACCTTTAAACAGATAGTACTGCACTAAAAAACCATGATGACATTTTCCTACACCCCAGTTCAGTTTTATGTCCCACTGAGTCTAGAAACCCATTAGTTACAGTTCTGTCCCAACAGAATACCAATGTCCAGGCCTTCACACCAATGGTGCACGCACTCATGGGATGTTGCACGCTAGTGGTCACCATCCACAATGCACTACCGTACAAACACATGGTGCGTTAGAGACCAGAAGCCCCTCGGCCTCTCCCACGCATTGCTTAGCTCTCCAGCATGGCATAAGAGCTCAGAGGCATGAAATTAAACACAAGATGCTGCAGTTTTGATCCCAGGCCAAGTCTGAACGGTAATATAAAACTCTGATCCACAGCGGAGGAGTGTTACACAGAGCACAGAGCTTTTTTCTTCTCCAACATCTCAAAAGTGAACAATTTGCAACTATGAATGTTATTTTTCTCTGTGTGAATCACTGAATCATTTGCTCAAATAATTCCTTAAAAAATAGGACTGATAAAAGTTTATTCAAATTTGCACTTAAGAGCGTTATAAGCGTAATAAGAAAGCAGATCTATTAAAAAACATAATAAAGTATTAGTCCAAAAACACATATTAATTCGCCAAATGAAACAACACTAAAATTACATTGAGTTCATTATAAAGAAAGAGCAGTTCAAGTCTCACTTTTGATTCAATGTATAACATCACATCATTATACATCAATGAGGATGTCAAAACCTTGTCAGTTTTGACCAATGTCCTGAAGTCTATATCGTACAATCTAACATGAAAGACGTTGACACTGAACAGTCTGCCTTTGCTTTTACCCAAGAGCTATGGGTCATATTGTAGAATCTAACAAGCAACAAAAGGGGGCGATAGTCAGCATGAAATGCAAGTTGCAATAATCTTTTCTTCCCTATTGTGACATATATACAAATAAAACTTAATAATAAAGCTTCTCAAACAATAAAAAATGTAGGGCGGACTTTTGATTGTGGTTTGCTATTGGTTGATCTCATGGGAGTGACAGGATTTCCCGTCATCAGAGAAAAGATGTCACTGCTAGTTATTTTGATTAAAGATTACAAGGGCACATTCATTTTAAAAAGAATGTTGTGCACAGATCGTTTATCGTAAATAATGCAATATTCCATTAATTGTCCATTTTGATTTCATGGTGATTTTAAACAGGATGTGTTATTACTCAGAAAGTTATTTACATGTCACCAGTTCAATTGTGACTAAGATTATCTTCCAAATGTTGCTTTGCATGACAACATTTGACCCACAAGTCCATTGTGTAAACACTAAAAATCTTGCGTTTATTTATTAATTATGTTCTGACACATTTCGAAATGCAAGAAAGCGTGAAAATTGCCTAGCAAAGCTTATCAAATCTTTCCGAATTACTGGAAGCTAACATAGTTGGTTTAGAATTGAAGTAAATATTTCGCTTTTTCAACAAAATCTGCATTTCGAATGATGGGAACTGATGGGAATTTATTGATGCAACAAGTGTAGCACAAGCCCCCCCAAAAAAGTGCAACAGTTTATTCTCTAAAACATTCCTTCCTTTTCTTTCCCCACAGACTAAACACCCAGAAAAACCTGCCCACAAAAGCAGGGCAACAATTAAGCCCATTTCCTTGTCAAAGTCGTCCCATTCAGCTCCCTCATTAGCAAAGCAATTCAAACCTTGTGATGTCTGGTTCTGTGTGTCTGCAGCTATTTGACTTCATTACTGCATGGCTGCTAGCGGTGAGGACACTTAACCCCTATTACAGCTTTACCTCCTGAGTCTGAACTAAGAGATAATTAATCTATTTACACAGAGGAAGAGGAAATAAGGACTATTGCTGGAGCTGTTTAAATAAATATCGAAATGTTTAACCAAAAATTATATGTCCATTTAATGTGCATCTCATTCATTTAATAAATGCTTCGTGAGAGTTCCACGACACTTTCAAAGTGAAATGACCAGTGAGTGGCTCTAAAGCACGTTCAGTTTGCAATGTATTGACAACTCATCAATTAAATATTTCGATAATGTTTTAATATATAGATAGATTGGAGTGTAACGGAAGTAGGCAAGTAACAGCTGTGCGTGTCCTTGTAAGTGTGCCTGCCTCCCACGCCAGAGACCGGAGCAGGTGGAGGATCGTGTAGGAACAGTTACATTTGGTGCAGTAGCCCGGATGTGAGTGAGGTTTAGGAGGGTGAGTGTAATGGACATAGGCCAAAAAGAGCTGTGCATGTAAACCTCACTCCCCTGGCCTTGTTAACGCGCCCGCCTCCCATCCCGGAGACCCCAGTTCGAATCCTGCCTGGAGCGGGACAAGTAGGACAGGTTACAAGTACACAAAGGTTAAATAGATTCAGTTTACAGCGTAGACCTCTGTAAGGATTACTGTCAAATCCAACTGCTAGATAGTCTCAGCCTAAGACGTCACGCCCACGGACAGTTGGCTGAACGTCTGATGCATATGGCACACTTATCTGGAAACACTCCAGAAGTTTCAAAGTCATCATCTGATTGGTTGAATGCTACAGGATGACCGTGAGACGTGTGTGTTGCGTTCTTTAACGGTCCGCCTGGAAACAAATACCACGACTCCAAACTCCCTCGTGGAAGAAGAACTCCGTCTTGTTTACAACTGTGACAATGAGCGCTTACCAGGATCGACTAAACGCTGGATTTTCTAAAGTATGTGAAGTCTGCGGCTCCATTGTTGCAGTAAACTTGAACAACGTTCTTTAATGAATAATTTAAAGATGCACGGCGGTCTGTTCCAGGGACATCGAGTTTACATTTTCACACCCCAAACATGACAAGGAAAAAAACAAACTGTGATTGGTTGTGTCACATGTCAGTCAAACGTCCTTTTGGGGCGGTTCTTGACCAATGAAAGCTGCGATAGAGTCCAGACCTTCTGCCGTCAGTCTGAAGTTCTGGCTACGCGAGACTAACCGCTAGATAACAATTGGTTTTACTTCTGTATTTGAGTTTCCCCAACTAAAGCCATTAATGTTGCAGGATATTTTGCCACTTAGTCTGAGGCTGAGGTTCAGTGCATACCCTCTGTAATGTTAGCAAAAGCAAATGTGAGATACGAACGCATTTGCTGAAGCAACAAGGCCATTTAGCTTTCTTATACAAGTCTTTGAGCTCTTTAATTGTTTTATCTTGTTTCACCAGATACTAGGTGAGCTACCGAGTAAGTTTACCACGTCAGAAAAGCCATATGGACCTAATTATGTGATGCAAACGTCAAAATGTATTTGTTTACAAATCATGCACCATGGTAAAAGTGTTTGAAGGTCATAACATAGAATTGTGCAAGGGACCATGCAAACAAAGACTTTCTTAATCGATAATCTGCCTCTTTAATCAAAATGTATTTTAAAAGGAATAAACTTTATTGCCTTTTTGTACTTCCACTGGTGTTCATTTCAACTGGAAACTGCAGTAAATTGTATGTGTAGGTGTTTTTTTGGGGGGGGTTTTAAGTTTGACAAAAATATAGCTAGAGGCATGTTTTCCAATGAGCCTGGGTTATATTTTGCCTACCAAACACTTAAGGATTCAATAGCCATAATTATATGGAGATTTTCAAGTTATTACAAAGTTTGGTATGGCATGTTGCTTAGCTAACAGCATGATACTGCATAAAAATATATCACAGAAAAGTTATTACTTTAATACAATATGGACTGTAAACTACTTGTAAGCTAGTGGTATATTAAGATACTTTACTTTGGTTTGAATAAAAAGCAAAACTACCACCTCTATAATACACAACGTCTCCAAATTGTAACCTTTTTCAATGTTTCATGGGATGCAACAAGTACTTCCATAACTAATACAAAGGTTAAGCCATACAAATCTCTAAAATAAAGGTTTGATATTTCATAGGAAACCTTAGATGGTGGCCCTTTTAAAGGTGCGTAGAGCCGTCCATAAACACAAACATGGTTGCCAGGAGTTGTAAGCATGTCACATGATGGCTGACCAGGGGTACTGTCATAGTGAGATAAAAGTGGAAAGGCATCGGGAGTGAACTATAGTTAACCAAGCCTAATATATTTACCCCGTCACAAAGAGCGCCTGACAAAGCAGTTGACACATGGACAACATAGACGAAATGTTATAAACTTAAACAAGGCATTAGAGAACGTCTTATCTTGGCTTAAGTACTTTAAAAGAAAACTTAGTTGAGATACAGGCCCTCTGAAACAATTTGCAATCAACTTGCTTCCATTTATAACCACATCTATAATAAGAGGTTAAGTATGAGCAAAGTAACTGCTGTTGCCCATTATAGCGAGACAAACGTGAAAAACAAATGTATTTGCTTCCTCTAAAATTTACTAAACACATAAAAATGTTCTCCACCTCGTGAAGTCCTAGTGATTTACTCATTTCATGCCATAATATCAAGTTGAGAGCAATTTGCTGCTAGTAGTACTAGTATGTTAGAGGATAATTTATTGGGGAATGATGTATATTCATGGCCCACTGTGAGGCAAATCGCACATTCCTGGCTTCTCCACGTTATTGCTTTGACAATCATACCTCATCTTCAGGACAGGCTATTTATTGTGCGCTATTGTGCTAGATGTAAATATCCTCTCTCAATGGCATATCAAATATCTTGTTTGTGTTGAGGTGTTGTTGCGGTTGTCATGGAACAATAAGTTGCTCTTGTGCGCTAGGGGTTACATGGGAAAGCCGTGCTGCATTAGCAATGAATGCTGTTTTCGTCCATGAAAATCCTAGTGCATAGCAACACACTTTGATAAAAGCATACAAAGTGCCTCTTAAGACATCACAAGACTCGCTCTCATGTTGCATGTAAGATTTACCTTCATTACTCAAATATCATAAACCCTTGTTTCTTAAAATCATATACTTGCCAGTATTGATTTACTCCTATTGTGCTGGTGTGTGGTTCATTAGCACGCAGCAGGAGGTTAAGCTAGTCAATATTCTCAGAAAACACTCTCTGGGCACTTAGGGGCAATTTAGGAACTTCAGCCATGAAAGCAGAAATCTTTGCCTATTAATTAGCCAAGAATAAAGAAAAAAGCTTTAAAACCTAGCTATTAAAAATACAAACAATAAGGATTTTGCTTGCTATTGTCTTATAAAGCTCTGTTTATTTATCATCATTTAATAGGATAAGTACACTCTAAAAAATCTTGGGTTCTTTTTTCTACCCAAATCCTGGGTTTAGCCTTTTGGGTCATTGTTTTGGGGTTATTTTTTCAGTGTTTGGGGAGTTTTTGTGTTACCCAGCTCCTGGGTCAGATGTAACAACCCAGCGTTGAGTTATTTATCGCTGGCTTTTTGCGACCTCTTCAGGAGAGAGCAGTGCAGCTCCGCTGAGAATCGCAACTTTTCATTTTCCGTCGGTCTTAGTACACGATGTAACTATACACATCACAACATGTAAATAGGAAAATGTTGCTGTTATTTTGTCACTTTTTGAGCGGTAGGCTAGATGGAGCCGTTTACCTCCAGTCTTTGTGCTAAGCTAGGCTAGCGGTGTGTGCGTCAGACAAAGTCATGGTACGCACGGAGATGAGAATGGTATGTACTTATCGTTCTGAGACGCGCGCTTTGGACTTTGCATTAGCTTTGTCCAGGCTGAAAATGTCATTTTTTTTGTCATGATTCGTGCTTTTAGAAACAAAATGTATGAGACAGTTGTTGTCAAATTTCATTGGTGATTTCAAATATGAAATTTAATCGTAAGCTTGGCGAACAGTTTTGGAGAATTCGATGTTTCCACATTCAAAGAGATCGGAGCTGCACTTGCATGCCCGAGAGGCGTTTTAAAGATGGCCGCCGAGTGAAATGACTTGTCTTAAAGGGACTTTGGTTCTGTCCTGTTTACCCAGCCCTTGGGTTGAAAACGATGTGTTTTAGGAGTGTACAATAAAAAAAAATCTATATTTCAATTAAACTTTCAATATTTTGTGAGCTACCAATATAAAAATACACACCCAAACGGAAAGCAGTTCCAAACAGTACATCCAAAATAGGGGAAAAAGCTAAAATCTACAAAACAGTATATATTAACTTAGCAACATAGTCTGCTTAGTGAAAGTTCATAAGATATTATCAGACCATAAGTATAACAATTAAACCATAACATAAGTTGAGTGATAACTCAGTCCTAACAGTATATCGGAAGATTCTTGTTCGGAATGGCACATACCCATTGATCAGTGTGTTTTTAAACCCCTGGGACAAATTCAACATTATTTAAGCAGTATGTGAAGGTCCAGGTGTAACAGAGGAAACATCACAATATCAAGAGGTTTGTTGTGGTCATGACCTCTGTCTCACTTGCCATGTTCACTGAAGAGAAAAAACACAGCTCTGCAGAGAGTGACAATGAATCTCTCATGTCTGGATCAATGTTTCTGTGCCACAAGCATCACCCAAACAATATCTACGATAGCGATCTGTTAGCATTCCCAGTCAACTCGATGGAAGTAGCTTGGCTGGCACTTGACAAGCTGGAAGTACTCGCCCTGCTTGCTTGAAATCTGTGCTAAAAGGCGTTTTACTTAGTTTTCAAAAAAAAAAAGAAATGTAAAATTTCGTCAACCCTACCTTCCCCTGAAGCAGTCTCATAAACATATCATCACAAACGCATCTTTGTCATCTACAAAAGAAGGCATCTAACCACTGAGCTTTTCATGACACTACAAAGACAACATCCATTTTTATTTCCCTTCTGGCATGCATTGATGCTAAATTAGAAAATTTATAAGATGCCTTAGTGAGAAAGCATCTGCCAACAGCACATACTGTATACAAACACAAAGGCAATAAGGACTCAAATAAAAATGGAAATATGTTTTATCCACCAAAGGAAATCTCTTTTCTAAAGTCTTTGAAGTAAGATTAAACTGTCTGACCAAATGCATCACATCCTTTGCGAAATATTTCCTAACAAACATTTCAAGTACATCTTGTGGGCGCGTAATTGTTGTGACCTCTTTGCACATTTTTATAACCTACTGACCTAAATAATCCTCCAGATGTTGTTCATCTACTGGTGATCTGATGTTGAAAGAAGACTATCATGAGCACAAAACCATTAAGTCAGCATGAAACGGAAGTTGCGATCATCATTTATTTCATATTGTGACATATGACTAAAACACAAAAATATTATTTTAAAAATATTATGTTTTTATTGAATATCGCAGTCTTTATAATAAATGATTTATTCGTGCACATCATTATTTTATTTTTTTTAATATTCATATTCCCTCTTAATGTTTAATCAGAATATCTTGGGTATGTTTTTTTTATTTTATTTTATTTTACTTTTGTTGTTCTTGTTCGAGAAGCTGTTTAACTCAGATATACATCACAATAGGGAAGAAAAGACTTCCATTTCATGCCAACTTTACAAGGATTCATAAATAAATAAAAAATGTGCTTTGATAAATCAACAGTGGTTATCAACCAGGAGACTTAAAATATTTAATATTTATAATTAACACTGCAAATTCCATAAAAAATAAGATTTGTCTATTTTGATTTCATGGTCTGTGTGTTAGAATTGCTTTGCTATCTTTTATATTAAAAATACAGCTTCCTCAGAACCACACATGGATTTATAGTCTAATATGACAATATTAAAGTGCCATTATTCTCTAATTCTTTAAAAAAATATCTATGTGCCAGTGCTTTAAATAACTGAGAAACCAAATCCCTGATCTGAAGAAGATGAAAACCCTTTTTTTATCTGCTAAACTGCTATGCAGGCAACTCAAGTGCTTATTTTACTCTTTTGTCCACTTAAAGGCCGAATAAGGTCCAGAATAATATCTACACTGCAGAAAACATTTTTTAAAAAGTAGTTCTATTATAGTAAAATGATAATGATCAACATAACTGTCTGCACTGTACAGCGACTCCAGCCAATTTAGTGGCCCTGTACATCTGAGATAATAAAATCATCTGTGAATAACCCTTTACTACCCAGAATAGCCTGGACATCGACACAAGTTACTGAACGATCTATCTACCACACATCTCACATTTCTCCTGTTTGAGTCCAGATGAGCTTAAGATCAAGAGCTGTGGGTCTCAAACTACTGTCTTTCCATGCATCATTAACCCTTATAACATTGCTAATGTCCCCATTAAGTTAGGAAAAATACAAAGTTCTATCATGAAACCCTAAGGGCCCTATTTTAACAATCTAACAACGGCTAGTTTAACGTCAGACGCATAGTCCAAAAGGGTGGTACCTAGTCTCTTAATGAGTCATGGGTGTGTTTTGGGCGTAACGTGCAACAAACCAATCAGAGTCTCATCTCCCATTCCCTTTAAAAGTCAGTTGCACTTGCACCATGGCGGATTCGCTATTAACATGGCCGAATTTGCAAGCGGAAAGACTGAGAGGAAACAAATTTGTAATATTTAAAAATGTTTGTGTGCTGCTGCGTGTCCCTGTGTGTGTAACAAGCTGAGTGTAATGCACCCGCCTATAAGTCATATTACTAATGTGCCCTTGAAATAACACAAAACATACTGCAGGTTTTTGTTGGTCAATGGTGCAGTCGTTTTCAGTTACCTCAAAATATCAACACACCTTGTTTTCAGACCAGCACACCCAGCGCGAGTGCATTTGCTATTTAAACCACGTGGCGCTGGACGTGAAATTGATAACTGTGTCAGGCTGAAAATAGCAAAATGCACTTGCCTGGCTTCGCATTGCGCCGGGTGTATGATAGGGCTCTAAATGGCGCAGGCTGATCGGTCCTTAAATCAATCTGCTTGCAATCACATCATTCTCTATAGGGCACAGATGATTGGTTCCTGCTGTATCAGTAGTCAATGAGCTCGCTGCTCAACCTTCAAATACTTGTTCAGCATTTACTGTAGCAGTTGCAGCACACTTTCAGAAACCCTCCGCCTTCCCCAGCTCCACCTGTATAGATCTGCTACAGGAAATTAATGTATGATATATTGTACAGCAGCATGTCTTACTTGCTCATGTAAGCAGCATGTCGTGCATGTATTGCCAGTAGCAATTCCTGTTTTGTTTTGTTTTTTAAATGAGAAACCTTTGGCATCATACACATGGGAATGTTATCGTCATGATGAAATTATATTGGGTTATGATTTTACCATTTTGACATGTTGGAGTGTGATTCTCAATTTAAACAACCAGCATAATTTTATTTACATTTATTTTATTTATGCTATTTAGACACGTTTGAACATGTAACCCAACCCCATCCCATCCCTAAACCTACCCATTTGTGTATTATATGATATAAAATACTGGATATAACCAGATGCGACTGCAGGCACAATTTATTCAAAACGTACAAATATTCCAAGTGTTCCGAGGCCAAACAATTGATTTGTGTGAAGAAAATCAATAAAACTGATCAGCGTCTTCGTCCGCCGAAGATCATACACACATTCAAATTTCAAAAATTGCCGCCCCAAGAGACGTTACGTCAGATTTCATAGTGAAATTGGGTTGGAACTTTAAGGGAACATTCAATTTGATCATTTTGAAAACATTATGTGAACGTCATTTTTGAATATTCTTTAAACATTCTGAAACAAGTGGTAACATTCAGAAAATGTTAGACGAATATGCAACTAGAGGTCTGTGCGGGCCAACCCGACCGATCCTAAATTTAGACCTTGTTTCCACATTTAAATTTCCCCTAAAGAAAGAGAGTGACTGGGATAACAAATATAAAATATTGGCTATACAATAATTTTGTCGTATCATGATACTGTTAACATAGTGAAAATGTCACTGAGAAAAATAGGCTAAATCAAATACGACATCTGTCACTCAAACTTAAAATCCAAACTATTTAATATCTCTCCTCCAAGATCCGACCACAAAGGCTGAAAGTTCTCTCTGAAGGTGGTCTCGTGGACGGGATGCAAATAACATTTATTTCCAGGTGCAGGGCAGGGATCTGGGAACTGTACACGCCACCATTGCAGAAAGTTTTATTCACTTCAAATTCAAGCGCGGATACACTGTTGTCTAAGGATGTCGGGAGCGGTCTGGCTATTTTCAGACCTCCCGCTCCAGTCCAAAGTACACCAGAGTTACTGACCGTTACCGTCTTTGATTTGGAAATGTACTCCCGCGCCGCAAGAAAACTGATCGGTTTTGCCGACCTCAACATCCAACTAAAACGTTTAAAATAATGTCCATGAACATTCTATGAATAATGTTTTTGTGCTAACGTTTTTAGAACATTATTAAAGACCAAATAACTTTGAACAAATGTTCTATTAACATTACTTTAACTTTGAGAGAACATTGCCAGAACGTTCTGGGAACGTTCCCTGTTAGTTAACTTACTGGCATAACAAAACACAACTGTTTTTAACTGTTATATAGTTAAAATCCATTGTATTTGTTGGTAAGTTGAGAGCCCTGTTCCAGAAGGACAAGCCCATGGGGAATGTCAGACTTCAGGAAGTTCGCCTAGTCATAACTCTCTCTAATGACTCGTTATAGATTTTGCTAATGTTAGTCTATCTCTCTGGAGGAGTCAGAAAAGACTAGATGCTATTTAAAGAGGATGTTCACACACTACACGTCTAAATCTTTACAAATAACTAAAGCACACCTTGAGGCTTACTGGTGTATTATATGTTAGACTGCAAAAAGCACCTTTTTCATAAACACAAAGGCAAGCCAATCTTACTTTCATACCTTTAAACATTTTTTATCAACTAAAAAACTGTTTATTCTTTATTCTACAAGGTATTTATTCAATGATGGAGCACATCTGTTTATTCAGGGGTAACCTATCTTAGCGTGCCGCATGACTAATATCAGATTATGAATATGATTCACTCTGGGGAAATGGGAATGGCTACAAAAGGCACACTGAATATGTAACAGCTGCATCAAATTATCAGATACATTTTGCGAAAGGACACAGGTATTAGTCACAGTTATTGTGACTGAAGAGGGAATATCTTATTCAGACCTCACCAGGAAACATTCATAAAGCACAAAAATGTCAAATAAAACATACTGTCACCTGCAGAATTGAGCCAAAATGGCTGCAGACCGACTGAAATGATGGCCATGAGGGACAGTTCGTTTTCAAAATGATTTAGTTTTGGGCAATTTAATCCGTTAATCTAACACAATTATTTGCATACATACATAAATACATAAAACATGTATCTGATCCGTACATATACTGTAATAAAAGCTTTTCCTACCCGTCAAAAATGGCAAGATGCAATGCAGTGGACAAAGGGATCCATCTACATGTATCAATTTAAGAAACATTTAATAGCACACTAGGGGATTCTGTAGTGAGATCTGTGGGTAAACAATGAATGAACAATTTACAACGACAGGCTGAAGGCTGAAATTTCTCGCCAAATCGACACCTCTGAATATAAATCATAATTGTAGGATTGCAGGCTTACCGAACACCAATTTTGTAATGTAGTTTATGTAATTTAAAAATAAAATGACATTCTAATCGGTGGAAACATAACAACAATTTACAAAGTTCTTAACAAATGATGTGAACAATTCTGACTTTATATCTCAATTCTGACTTTATATCTCACAATTCTGACTTTATATCTAAATTCTGACTTTATATCTCACAATTCTGACTTTATATCTAAATTCTGACTTTATATCTCACAATTCTGACTTTATATCTCAATTCTGACTTTAAATATCTCACAATTCTGACTTTATATCGCAATTCTGACTTTATATCTCACAATTCTGACTTTATATCTTAATTCTGACTTTATATCTCACAATTCTGACTTTATATCTCAATTCTGACTTTATATCTCAATTCTGACTTTATATCACAATTCTAACTTTATATCTCACAATTCTGACTTAAAATCGCAATTCTGACTTTATATCTCACAATTCTGACTTTATATCTCGCAATTCTGACTTTATATCTCAATTCTGACTTTATATATCTCACAATTCTGACTTTATATCTCAATTCTGACTTTATATATCTCACAGTTCTGACTTTATATCGCAATTCTGACTTTATATCTCAATTCTGACTTTATATATCTCACAGTTCTGACTTTATATTGCAATTCTGACTTTATATCTCACAATTCTGACTCTATATCTCAATTCTGACTTTATTTCTCACAATTCTGACTTTATATCAAAATTCTGACTTTATTTCTCAATTCTGACTTTATATCTCGCAATTCTGACTTAATATCGCAATTCTGACTATATGCTCGCAATTCTGACTTTATATCTCGCAATTCTGACTTTATATCTCAATTCTGACTTTATATCACAATTCTAACTTTATATCTCAATTCTGACTTTATATCTCACAATTCTGACTTTATATCTCAATTCTGACTTTATATCTCACAATTCTGACTTTATATCACAATTCTAACTTTATATCTCAATTCTGACTTTATATCTCACAATTCTGACTTTATGGGCCCTATCTTGCACCCAGCGCAATTGACTTTGTACACCGACGCATGTGTCATTCCTATTTTGCACCCGCGCAAAGCGCGCTTTTCCCTCCACAGAAGCACGTCGCTAAACTAGTGAATGCACTTGCGCTCCCTGGGCGGTTCAGCGCAAAAAAGGAGGCGTGTTCCGGCGCAAACAATCCCTGGTGCTATTTTGCTGTTCCATTAAACAATTGCGCCACTGACCAGAAAAAACCTAGTCTAAAGTCAGTGGCGCGTTGCGCGTTGTTCATTATGCTATTTTAAGGGCGCATGCTTGACCATAATGTATAGCGTGCACACAACGCGCATACACTTTGCTCATGTAATCTACACAGATGCAACAGTTATTTTTGCAAATCATAAATTGTTACACTAAAAAAATATTAACACATGAGATGACGGAAATCATTGTGGTGTGCCACGAAGATGTGAAAAAATAGGCATAAATCTAGCTTACAAATGATTCAGGCTAATTGTAATAATTAAGGATAAGACCTGTTTGCCCAATAGTGGCAAGACATATATGTATATAAGGATATCTGACAAATTGGTTTGTCCGTCAAGAACCAGGAAAAAAAATCGACTGAAAAAACTGAAAGACTGAAAAAAAAAAAAGACTGTGATCACCTTTACCATAATGTACAACATTACAACTTCTCTTCTCTGTCTTTCACTGCTCTTACAAGAACATCAGTCTCCTCGGCTGTGAACCGCTCCTGGCGTGCGCCTGGTAAATACGCCATAATAATAGCAATCCATTATGGAACTTGCGCACCTGCTTTTAAAGGGAATGTTGGATGACGCTCGGATTGGTTTATTCACGTTACGCCCAAACCACACCTATGAATAAGGAAGCTACTTCAGACCAACCCATTTTAGATTTGCGCCGGGCGCAAGAGCCATTTATCCCGCCGGGAAAATAGCAACAGCGCCGAGACCCGCCCACAAAGTTACTTGCGGTTCGCGCTTTGACACTTGCGTTTCAGATCGTTAAAATAGGGCCCTATATCTCAATTCTGACTTTATTTCTCACAATTCTGACTTTATATAAAAATTCTGACTTTATTTCTCAATTCTGACTTTATATCTCGCAATTCTGACTTTATATCTCAATTCTGACTTTATATCTCGCAATTCTGACTTTATATCTCACAATTCTGACTTTATATCTCGCAATTCTGACTTTATATCTCAATTCTGACTTTACATCTCGCAATTCTGACTTTATATCTCGAAATTCTGACTTTATATCTCAATTCTGACTTTATATCTCGCAATTCTGACTTTATATCTCAATTCTGACTTTATATCTCACAATTCTGACTTTATATCTCGCAATTCTGACTTTATATCTCAATTCTGACTTTACATCTCGCAATTCTGACTTTATATCTCGAAATTCTGACTTTATATCTTGCAATTCTGACTTTATATCTCGCAATTCTGACTTTATATCTCGCAATTCTGAGAAAAAAAGTCAGAATTGCAAGATGTAAACTCACAATTGAGATATAAAAATGATCTTTTAAAATGTGTTATTCTGTGGCGGAAACAAGCTTCCATAGTAAACAGCTAACAAACGAAAAATCTCAATTCTCAAAATTGCAACTTTATATCTAACAATGTGACTTAATTTCTTATTAACTCAAATTATCTTATTTGTTTTAACTCTGATGTGGAAATGAGCTGGTAAGTCTGTATATATACTGTTTTCTTGAACAAAAAAGAAAGATCAAGACTAATAACACTTGTTTTGGGAAACAAAATTCTTTTCACCTTCAACTTCATAAACCAATTTTAAAGCTGTGTAATATTTTAAAGCTTTTATACTCTTTCCTACCTCTGTAGATAAGGTGAGGGGGACCTGGGGATCGATTCTAAGGCGATACGGTGGACATTTCCAGAGTCCTGACCTAACAGCACATGGGAGGTAATTTTGTTACTCAGAAGAAAAGCTCAAAGGTCACTGACCGATCAATATTACACACAAACATCTTGCACTTAAGCACCTATGAGAAAACACAGCCACTGGAGTTTGTTTTGTACCATTTTTCTGTATTTAAAGGCTTACGAGACTGTAGATAAAGTTTTAATACACCCGTGTGGATGATGTAAGTTCAGGTGAGTTGCACAGTAAACCATCTCTTACAACAAAGTACAATGGTATTACCATGCTTTACTGCAAAATACCTGTCTTGCTGAAATAATTAACTTAATAATGAATAACTACCAGAACATCACAAACCGGAATCCTTTCAAGGGAGCAAAATTTTAAAAGGAAACATGGATGTTTACCAAGTTTCCACAATAAACTGCTAGTATTAATGCTAATTCAATAAATTCCCCGTATGAAACAGAACAAACCTCACTTGGTGGACTGTAGCTCTACCTAATTAAATTAATCCGCCTTTATTAAAAAAGGAAAACCTTCCAAAAATGTCTCAACACTCCAAGGAAATGAGAGCAAACAATGCCGTTCTGCTGTTTCAAAGTTGAAAGACTTTGATGGAAATAATCAAACAGCATTCTAAATTTTTGCAAGTCATCAGGAGGTCAGAATGTTCAAGTGAATGCAACGTTACCCAGATAGAGAAATTCTTAATACCTCAGAATAGAGAAATAGAAATATGCCTTACTTTCTTCTGTTGAAAGCAAAGGAAGACACAAAGAACAATGGCAACAGCTATTTGAACTAAGTGAAAATAGAGATAACTGCTATTTACACGGTTTAAAAGGCAATAGATGCTATTTATGTAAAAATAGTATTTTCTTTGCAATAAGTGCAAATAGTAGCTAGATGCTATTTATTAGAGATGTTCCAATAATAAATAACAATTGTTCGCATCATTTGTTAAGAACTTTGTAAATTGTTGTTATGTTTCCACCGATTAGAATGTAATTTTATTTTTAAATTACATAAACTACAGTACAAAATCGGTGTTCGGTAAGCCTGCAATCCTACAATAATGATTTATATTCAGTGGTGTCGATTTGGCGAAAAGGGTATCGGCCGATACAGAGTACTGATCCGATACCTGGGTGTGTATCTGTATATACAGCTGTATATACTACTAGCCCTGTATGAATTGCTAGAATTATTTTATGGTGTGCTTCAGACTTATCCCTTAATAAATCATGAACAAATACATAATGAACTACTGTATTTATTACAGTATTTTTTGTTATCTGACATCTGTTTGACAGTAATATTTTTTTTTTCTTAAGCGTAAAATAACTTCAAATGCAGCCACAAATCTAACACTGTAAACTGAAAAAGGTATTTTAGTTTTACAATATAACTGTATAAAAAACACAACAGTGCAACAAATAAAAAAATATATAAGAAAATTTAATAATCTCTTTACAACTTAGTCCAGAAACAATTTTGTTAAATAAAAGGCATTTCAGTTTTAAATACAAAACAAAAGTACAAAAAAGTGCAACAGTAACATACTCAATCTAAGTAGTCCTTTAAAAATACTAAGTGCAGTCACAGTATAGTGAAATAAGAGTACACAAATAAACCTCAACTGAACAAGATTCAACAAGAGCAAACCCAGAATGAAAATATACATATTTGAAGTAACTTAAACTAGGCTACACACTGCTGTGGGAACTTATTTGCTCACAATTTCAAGAACAACATCTTTTACTTTGCATGAAAGGTGTTCGCGCACTGTCTCATATAGCTTAGGGAGCGCGGTTTCAGAGATCTATTTGCGACCAGGCAAACTGTACCGGGGTGCAACCGTCGTGTTCGTTGGGGTGACGCGTCTTCAAATGCTTTATTAAGATACTTGTGTTAAAGTTTCTAATACTTGTGCCACCCCTCGAAATTTCAGCCTGGCATATGAGACATGTCGCCGTTTTACTGGCTGGTTGGTCCACTCTGAAATGCTGCCAACGGTTCTTCTTCGCTGCTCAGAATGCATTGCAAACACAGGAAGTTGTGCTGTGTTGCCACAAGCAACCACTGTTTAGAGCAGCGAAGAAGAATCGTGCAGCGGTTAGGCAAAGCTAGCGGTCATAATAACTAGGTCTTGTTTAAGAAAATGGTAACGGATCGGTGCATGGGTTCAAGTACTCGCCGATGCCAGAATTTGTTGTGGTATCGGTTACGCTTCCGATACTATAGTATCGGAATCAGAACAACCCTACTATTTATACTTATAAATAGTGGCAGATACTATTTGCAACTCAGTGTTGTTGTACATTAATCGGTATGCAATAATACCACAGTGTAAATTATTATATGTATTAAAATTATAAAATGGATGCCGCCTTATTGGGACAAAAAAGCCCTCCCTACACCTACCTCTAACCGATAAACACTTTATTATTAATCACACGTTGGACACATTATTTCCACTTTTCGAATATTTTCATCATTTTTATTGAAAATATATGCCTTTCCGATCTGATATCTGATGGGAAAAGGGAGTAGAGTGAGTTCGGCAAAAGGTGGATTCAAACTTGGGTCGATTTGCACCATAATTTTGTCTGGCCCAACCAGACGTCAGTGGCAGACTGTAGTGTAGTGTAAATAGCCTCTGCCAACAAGGCAAGGTATATATATGTTTGTTTGTTCAGCATATCCCACATATGCACAATTGGATTGAGATCTGGGGAATTTGGAGGCCTAGTCAACACCTCGGACTCGTTGTTGTGCTCCTCAAATCATTCCTGAACCATTTTTGCTTTGATGCAGGGCACATTATCCTGCTGAAAGAAGCCACAGCCACCAGGGAATACTGTTTGCATGAAAGAGTGTACATGGACTGCAACAATACTTAGGTGGTACGTGTCAAAGTAACATCCACATGGATGGCATGACACAAGGTTTCCCAGCAACATTGCCCAAAGCAACACACTGCCTCTGCCAGCTTGTCTTCTTCCCATAGTGCATCCTGGTGCCATGTGATGTAAAAGAAAACGTGATTCATCAATCCAGGCCACCTTCTTCCATTGCTCTGTGGTCCAGTTCTGATGCTCACATGCCCACTGTTGGCTCTTTCAGTGGTGGACAGGGGTCAGCATGGGCACCCTGACTGGTCTGTGGCTATGCAGCCCCATACGCAACTAACTGCGATGCAGTGTGTATTCTGACACCTTTCAATCAGAACCAGCATTCATTTCTTGAGCAATTTGAGCTACAGTAGCTCGTCTGTTTGATCGGACCACACGGGCCAGCCTTCGCTCCCCACGTGCATCAATGAGCCTTGGCCACCCATGACCCTGTAGCCGGTTCACCACTGTTCCTTCCTTGGACCAGTTTTGATAGATACTGACCACTGCAGACCGGGAACACCCCACAAGAGCTCTGACCCAGTTGTCTAGCCATCACAATTTGGCCCTTGTCAAACTCACTCAAATCCTCACGCTTGCCAATTTTTCCTGCTTCTAACACATCAACTTTGAGGACAAAATGTTCACTTGCTGCCTAATATATCCCACCCACTTACAGTAGTTAGTAGTTTACAGCAGTGATGAATAGATAATCAGTGTTTTTCACTTCACCTGTCAGTGCTCATAATGTTATGCCTGATCGGTGTGTGTATCGATGTGGCCTAAAACACAAATGTAAACACTCAGTGGTAGTAAAGATACTTGCACAATCACATAACAAAGTGTGATTAATTGCATGCATTGACACTTGAGAGACACATTGCTGCATGTGTAAATTGCAAATCTGAAGGAAACAATGACAGGTGCCATTAATTCAATAAATAGAGAGCAGAATGCAGTATGAGGAAGTGATGAGGTGTTCAACACTGACAAGCTCTGTCCAAGCACCAATAACTGTATAACTGCCCCAGTAACTGTATACAGTTAAAATTCATGGTAGTGAAAACACTGTCCCCTGATGGAGAACACCACCTGGCTAGCGGCACACGGGTAATTTGAGTTCAAGAACCCTGCATTAGGCAGTCCTGCGTATTGCAACTGACAGCAAATCCATCATTTCTAACGCAAGCGCTTTAGCTTAATGCTGGTGTGTCAGAGCTGTAGGACAGATATCATCGCTGGAGGGGAAGCATCTGTATCATAACAAATTTCCAGGGTGTTATGAAATTGTTGAGTCACCGAATACAAGATGATTAAAGGAGAATGAAAACGCGTGCTGGGATTATTGCAGGCTGATTTGCCTAACTAGGCTGTGTATTGTGTTACATAAATGAGTCTGAGCTGAATAGGCAAACACAATTTTCAAAGTAGCTGGCAAAACTTCCTAAAAGGCAAATTAAAACATTTGAGGAAATGCGATGTGTGAGCCTGTTGTTACTGTTGTTTAACCAGAGCAAACAAAAACCTCTGTACTGTCAGTCACAGTTCTTTCTCTTGACAGTATTGGATTTGGCATCATTCTGAAGAAAGTGTGAGATTTTCATGGCTCCTTAAGAGACGTGATTAGCTGAGAAAACCCTGCATAATTCAGGCAAGCTCCACTCTTTCTACTGTCCTCAGGGTCAGCAATTGCAGAAGAGCCCTTGAAAGTCGGGCAAACAGTTCAACAGCTGTGGATGCATTTACCCACTCACATGTTGTTCAATAAAGCTGTCAAATCCCTTTTGCGTTGTGACATGAAAACCAAAGGCACTCAGAATCACTGATGTCAATGCATAAATGAATATATATTTAAACCCCTTAAAACATGTCTTCTCAAATTAACAACCCCCCAATAAACCTGACAAAATACTTAAGAATGTGATATTTTTTGTAAAATTTGAAAAGATTTTCAAAGAATAACGACACATTTCAATTGAATAAGAATCATTTTCTTACTGATGCCATTGTAAAAATGCCCTATTCACATTCAATCAAGATTCATTTATTCCATAAAGCAAATAATTACCAAGATAAAGTGAGTGGTTTTCAGCAATCTCAACATGGTGGCGTTCGTAAGGCAACCCGCTAGACTTAAAATAAAACCGATTTTGTTAGACTAGAGTGGTAATGTTACTGGAGTCATCATAGCATGTGTGTATGCAGCATTTAAAACATATTACAAAGAATTATTCATTTACACTGACATTCAAAAGTTTGGGTTCCAAAGATTTGTTGACGTTTTTGAAAGAAAATAATCATTCATTTATTTGACAAAAATACAGTAAAAAAAACTGTAATATTGTGAAATATTAATACAATTTAAAATAACAGTTTTCTATTTGAATATATTTTAAAATGTAATTTATTCCTGTGATGTCAAAGTTGAATTTTGAGCATCATTACTCCAGTCATCAGTGTCACATGATCCAGAAATTTTCTAATATGCTGATTTGCTGCTTAAGAAACATTTCCTATGATTATCAATGTTTAAAGGGTTAGTTCACCCAAAAATGAAAATTCTGTCATTAATTACTTACCTTCATGTCGTTCGACACCCGTAAGACCTCCGTTCGTCTTCGGAACAGAAATTAAGATATTTTAGTTGAAATCTGATGGCTCTGAAAGGCGAATGAGCAGTTTGAATCGCCAAATTTCAGCAGTTTGGCGGTTTGACACGCGATCCGAATCATGATTCGACTCACTGATTCATAACGCTTCGAAGCTTCATGAGGCCGTGTTTTGAAATCGTCATTACTATATAAGTCGTTATTTAGAGTTTTTTTGCGCACAAAAACTATTCTCGCCGATTCATAAAGTTATTTTAGAACCACTGTAGTGAGATGGACTTTGTAACGACGTCTTTAGTACCTTTTAAGGGTCTTGAGAGTGAACCGTGCATTGTGCCAATGGAGGCCTTTCAGAGCCATCAGATTTCAAATAAAATATATAATTTGTGTTCGAAGATGAACGGATGTCTTACGGGTGTCGAACGACATGAGAGTAAGTAATTAATGACAGAATTTTCATTTTTTGGTGAACTAACCCTTTAAAATAGTTGTGCTGCTTAAAGTCCTTCTGCAGTCAATAATTGTATCCCTTAAAACTTATCTTTGATAACCAAAATGTCATCTTTAAAAAAAAAAATTCCCTCTGTGAAAATAATTCCTTCATGCCTTTAAATAGCTTGAATGTAACTCCACACCCTTGATTCATTTAGTATACGAGGAATCATGCATATGCAAATTAGTTCCCACCTCCACTCACTCGTACCTGCATGGAACCATGAATATGCAAATTAGTCCACACCTCCACTCACTTACACCAGCGTGGAACCATGCATATGCAATTGAGCTCCCGCCTCCACTCACTCATACCTGCATGGAACCATGAAAATGCTAATTAGTCCCCGCCTCCACTCACTCATACCTGTGTGGAACCATGAATATGCAAATAGTCCCCGCCTCCACTCACTCACACCAGTGTGGAGCCATGAATATGCAAATCTGTCCCTGCCTCCACTCACTCACACCAGCTCAGACTAACCGATCAACTCGGTAACTGTAGTAAACGCTGCACAATGGCAAGTGGAAATACTGGTTTAATTTAGCAATATGTTTGAACCAGAAACTGTTTCAGAAGAAGAGGAAAAGCGAATCAGGGTCATCTACAATTCGATGTATCAGAATGGTAATGTTTTATCTATGGCTCTCTACAACGTCAGACACATAACGGTAATTGATTTGAGTTAGCCTTTGGCTTTGTGTTGTTAATGTTACACAAAACATGTTCCCGTTCGCCATCTCAGAGTCAGAAAGTTGCCTTGTAAAAATTGGCATTCTTAGAAAAGCTTTGAACATTATAGAACTTCATTGGAGAAGAGCATATAGTTAATCATAATATCATAATATACATAATTCACCTACTATATTGCCATATGTACCTCTTTTTTCCTGTCCCTTCTTAAATGTGTTTTTGTACTCACTGTTGAAAATTCCCGTCCTGCAAGTTGACGGGATTGGTTACATGTTTGTGACAGTAAGGAACGGGCGGTTTCAAAACCGCGTTTTTGAGACTGTCTTTGCTACACTGCCATTTTAAGAAGAAAATACTGTGTTGACTGATAAATTTGCACATGGTTTGTGCATATTAAAAACGCCACATAGACATATAAACAACATTACAAACTTGATTTTCACAACAGGGGGTCTTTAATATTTTAGAGGAAACCAGATTCAGGATTCTTAGATACATAGAAAGTTCAAAAGAACAGCATGTATTTGAAATATAAATATTTTGCAAGATTATAAATGTCTTTTGATACATTTAAGCTGTCCTTGCTGAATATAAGTATTAATTTCTTTCAAAAAATCTTACTGACCTCAAACTTTTGATAGTCTTTTAAAGACTAAAATTGCTGAGAGTATAACAGAGAAATATGCTAAGAGAAGTTCACTTCAAAAGAAATACTAAAAGCACAAATAAAGTGAGCCGAGGCAAAGCAGGAGAAAACAAACACAATTTCTCTTCGTTCAGAGCCTCATGGTCGTATGATGTTCATCACAAATGTCTCAAAAGGTGCGACAATGTGAAGGCAGCATTAGCCGTGGCATAGCTGATACAAAACGCAAGCTGAGAGAACGTTATATTGATGGATGGAAGAAGTGACAGTACACAGTTGGTGTAAACACACATACAGTCTCTTTCTCTTCCCTCTCCGGCTATGACACATAAACTATGTCAGATGACAGAGAGAGTGTGTCGATGTGTTGCAATGAACCCACTGAGCCTCCATTATTACGCCCATAAATCTTGAGCAGGATCCGCAAACACACTGTGGCGAGCGCGCTCGTGTGCTCGCTTTTATTGTGCCACTTTCTTTTCATGTGGAGCTCAGGTGTTTAATACAGCCTCCTCAAAATTTCAGGAAAACACTATACCATATTTCTCTGAACATATGAGGCCGTTCGTTATTTTGATGAGCGCCACAGTACCATTTGCACCCACATTACACGGCTCCCCAAACTTCACATCGCAATTTTGGGAGGGCATTTGTGGCGCAAAGGCCACTTGTGCATTGCTGCCCTATAACTCTATTCATCTTAAAAGGGATAAAAGAACCTCCTCTGGAAATGTTGAAAAGATTTATGAGTCTCTGAGCGGTTGACACCGTGGTTAATGGCCAATTCAGTGTCTGGTGGACTGAACACCAGCATAGCACAATAAAAAAACCGACGCTCTCCACTTTTAATTAAAAGCTTCCTAGGCTCATTGGAAAAATGTGCCTCTACTTACATTTTTTGCAAAAAAATGTACCTATTCATACAAATCACTGCAGTTTCAGGTTGAAATGAACACTAGTGGCAGTAAAACACAGACAACCTTTTTACACAAATTATAATTACAGGGCAGATTATTGATTAATAAAGATGTATTTCGACCTCAAAACACTTTTATCATAGTGCATGATTTGTAAACTAATACATTTTAGCATTTGCGTCACATAATCCGATCGATGTGTATGGCTTTTCTGACACTTTCTTTACACTGGCACAAAAAATCTGACAGATTGGAATTTGTTCACACAAAATACGATTTTTTTTCACATCCGATCTGAGCCACTTCCAAATGTGTTTTTAAATCAGATGCATATGCGATATCTGGACATCCGACCTATGTCTAAACACGTATATCCGATTCCCGTTTGAATCCCAAGCCACCACAAGGCTAGGGCGACACTTTGCCCACTTTTTAATGTTGTATTATGAAGCAGATGTGCCTGTGTGCGCTCGCTCGCAGCTTTTTTATTGAGGTGTAAACTTTAGCGAAAGAAATTGCGTGCAAACAGAAACATTCAGGAGCTTGTTTTCAACCTCTGCCCCTTGAGTTAAATAAAACAGCTTCACTACTGAAAGCTACAATATATTTCTCAGCAATGAAGTGATAACTTCGCTGTAATTAAACCAAACAAGCTTCACTATTAGGCTTCTCTCTCTCTCTCTCTCTCTCTCTCTCTCTCTCTCTCTCTCTTTCTCTCTCTCTCTCTCTCATGTTAATTCATTGAAATGCATTAAAAATGTAATTTTATGAATCATTTTGGTCACACTTTATATTAGGTGTCCCTAACTACTATGTACTTACATCAAAACATAAGTACAATGTAATTATTGTGTTCATAATGCTATTGAGGTGGGATTTCAGTAAGGGACGGGTTTGGTGGTATGGGTAGGTTTAAGGGTGGGTTAAAACTAGGTAAGGGTAAGTGTACGTGTACGTGTAATTATAAATGTATTTACAGAAATTAATTAGAGCTATTATTACATGCAGGTATTTTATAAATATAAGTACAATCTAAAAACCTGTATGTACACAATAAGTTCATTGTTTCAAATTATTAATTTCAATGTTAGTACATTATGCAAGTGTACTTTTTCACCTAGTGTGCTTGCTGTCGGCCCGGCTGCGCTGCGCTCGTCCGGTTGTCCGGTTGTCACCTGCTGACTGGCGCCACTAACTTTTAGAGTAACTTTGTCTAACAAGATAACTTTACCAGACCCAGCTAACTTTTGAAGGAGTAAACCCTGTCAATACAATTGGATTAGCTGCCTGAAACGGCGAGATGTCCGAATCAACAAACACCAACGTGATTAAATCGGATTATCTTTACGTTGTCAGAGGATATTGCCTTTAATAGAGCAGCACAGGTAAGTCAAAATTTGCTAGCGGCTGGCTAGTCAATGTTAACTGAATATAAAGCTGTCAGTTGCCTTACTATGAGTTATTATTTTGCTATCTTCCTCACCAGTCTTTGAATATTTGCGTTTTAACGTGAGTTCAAACATCATATGGCTGCGGGATTGTTTCTGTGTGTTACGATCGGGGCAAACCGCATAAGTTACAATCCCCATTGTGACAAGGCTGAAACCACAGTATCTGCTGTGTCAAGAACGGGGAAACAAAGCTAGAACGCAGTAACATCACTTACTGCGGTTTGCCTTGGTATTGGCTTGGATTTTGTAGTTACTGCAATTTTGACACGCTCGTTTCTCTAAAACTGGACAAAATTGAACCAGCAAACTTTGTCACAAGACAGAACAGATGTCACAAAGCCCATTTCAAGTCTTAACTCAATTTTGACCAAATGTGTAGTTACTGCGCTTTGCCTTTGGACGGCAGTATGGGCCGATCTCCATAAAGGGTCTAGAGGCAAAATTGGTCCTAGAGGCAAAGTTGCTCAGAATGAGGAGTTCTACCGTGTGGTGGTCAAAAATCACATGGTATACAATCCTTTACACACCTGAAAAACGCGAAGGCGCCCCCTGGTCGCCGATTTCTTGAAATTTCTCACAGGCCTCTACACTGTAAAAACAAAATCAGGTCTCCAATTGAACATTTTCTAGTGAGTGATTACATCTAAATTTTTCAGTTGGCCAAATTGAATTTCTGTGAATTGATGCAATTTAATTCAATTAAAATTCAAGAAATTCAATTTGGCCAACTGAAAATTTTAGATGTGATCGCTCACTAGAAAATTTTCAATTGGAGACCTGATTTTTTTTTACAGTGTAGAGCTAATGAGTCAAACAGGCCCAGCGAGTTTTAACAAGCCTCTGTTAACCTTGTCTGATAGCCGCTCAAGCTTCATTGGCCGCCAATGGCCGCGTTTTTTGAGATACGTGAATGTCCAGTCTTGGCATCTTGGACAAAGACACCGCATGGCAATTTTCAAGTCAATTGCGAAGTTACAGCCAATTTTATGTTATATTTTTTTCCATGTTATAGCGCACACCAAGTGGACAGTCACTGCATGCTTTTTCATGCGACCACAGAACGAGCTCTTAAACATGTGTGCCGAGTTTGGTGAAAATATCTCAGTCCGTTCACGAGTTATAGCCATTTTAGTAAAAGTGGCTCCGCACACTTCAAATGATTTGCCAGCCCTTATCATTTTTGATAATTATTGACAATCAGACTCCAGAGAATCTTGCTGTACTGGTTTTGTTTTGATCAGGCCTAGGACTAGCTAGGACTAGTTCGCAAAAGTGTCGCCAGGGCGTTGATCAAATCCAAGGCATGTATTTTATCTGTCTTGTGCTAAGGATTCCAACGATATAAGACATTTGAGTCTATGCCTACACGGTTTAGGAGTTATCAGTGATTTCTTACTTTTCACCGCTGTGGCACACCCGTCAGGCCTTGGTAACGTTGTAGACGGTGTACTACCAACCCTCAAAGTTTCAAGTATCTGGTCTGCCCTATCACATTTTGGAAGAATGCTGATCCTTGTTAACAATGTTAACAATTACAATAGGGTTTCAGCGCTACGTGCTTGAACCCCTAATCATTTTGCAGGAATGTCGCCACAGGCACTGGATCATAAGCCTGAGATTTAACCTGCACGGCCACACTATGAAAACAAGTGTTAATAATGAGAGCTAATGCTAAACTGGCTGAGATTAGATTGCATTATAAACCTTATGATAGAGGTCATAAACTAAAGACAAAAGACATAGGTGAGGAAATTTGATGCTACTGAAAACAGGCTTAACTTTCTTTACACAAACCAATTTCTTATTTTACATGGTTCTGTGAAATTCACCCAAACGTTGATCCTGTTATGCCTTATTCTGCTCCTGTTAGCAATGCATCACAATGATAGAGAGCATGTTCTGTTTAGCTGCCCTTTTTAAAGTGCAATGCAGCCCCATGAGGACGCTAGACAAACAGCACGGGCGAAATTGAAACGGCAACGTTTCGCTCAATAGACGACGCGGCTGTGAAATGACATGATAAAGGAGGATAGGACGACTCTTGTGACTGCTTGGCAGAAACAGATAGCATGCTAACAATGTTGATTTCCTGTCCCTCTCTGCAGCACTATGTCAGCACATTTGTTGGTCCTGCCTCTAATTAAAACGTAGCCGTCAGTAAAGAGCAACTGCTTGTTTACCCCTATTGAAATTAGCAGCCCTGCCGCCCAGGGGACCGTGCGTCACGGACACAATTAGCCGACACAGGTCCAATTAGGGGCCTGTTTAACGCTAACAGCATTGAGCCTCTCTGATACGCTGGCTCTAAGAACAAGCGTCCTAGTCAGACACTAGAGTTTAGGGAATAAAATGACACTAGAAAGACAGTCTGCTCACAGTGTGCTGGAGTGTGGGTATGTGCAAGTGCTAAAATTAGCATCAGTATGAAATAGAGACATTGTGCATTTCTTTAGCATGTGTATTTTCAGACATATTGTATGGCGGTTCCCTGATAGCACACATATGCGCCTCTGCAATACGGCGCTAATAAGTTCACCGCACGTAAAAATAAGAGCACAATGCTTTCAGGAAGATGCAATCTTCTCTAAACTTCTACATGTGCATGCATACGTCAAAATGTTATGGCATTGCAATAATACACAGAGAAGCATAACATGAAATTTTGACTTTATTAGATACATTTAAGTGCTAATGCAATGCTAGTACAATGCACATGCAACTCAAAAATAGCATTGATGCTTTGGAGGGTTTTGAAAATGTCTAGGAATTGTAAACAATTACATAAATGATTAAAGGAACTGATAATCCAAAAATGTACTCGCCCTCATGTTGTTCTAAAACAAAATGTATGAATTTCGTTCTTTCACGGAAGGACAGATTCTGAAAAAGTGACCTGGTCACATTTTCCTAGGAATTAAAAAAATTTGGGACATTCATGCTTCAAAAAGGATGTAAAAACAAAAAGTATAATTCACGAGTTCACACTTATAATTTATGGAGAGTAAATTTAAATGCGTATTTGGCTTGCTGTCCAGGGGGGAGGGCTTCAAGCTATCCACCACTTTAATATTTCCACTATTAAATGTGTTTTGTCGTATTTGTCAATTGGTGGATCTGAATTGTCAAAACCCCTCTTAAAAGTCTTGCTACGAATCCATTTCGATTTTTTTTATGACGGACGAAAGTTTCAGAGGCAGTGTGTAAACGTAATTGACACAATGTGAGTTTGACAAAACACATTCAGGGCAAAACACGACACTAAAACAATGCAATAAACATAAATAACATAAAATACAAAATAAAAAAACATTTAACGTATTGTACTTAATAACAAAAATGTTTATATATATGAGTAAATAGATAAATGCCTACATATTTATAAGGTAATTCATACCTTATTAGGTAATTCAATGTAATTCGTACCTTATTTTACAGTAAAATTACATATGTGATGTTAAATCCATTGACAAATGTCAACCCTATATGGTAAGGTAACTTGCCTAGTGCTGGGCAAATTAACGCGTTAACACTGGCGATACATTTTTTCAGTTTAACACATTAAAAATATTTAACGCAATTAACGCAGCGTCTGTTTTTATATCCATTTTTGCCCAGCGTTAAATCATATGATCACACTCTTATTCATTTAAATGCTTTTAAACCATCTAAGCTTGACAAGACACAAGAGAACGCGCTGTATGTCAATGTCCTGTCAGTGTGGGTGCGCCTCAATCAGCTCCCTAATGCAGTAGCTAGTCAGGGCACTGATCAGGGAGTCGGCCACATTCATGTACACCACCTAAGAAGCTAGGGAGCTAATCGAGGGACACTCTGACTCTCGCGCGCGCGCGCCAGTCTCGTACACACATCGAGTTCTCTTTCACTCTTGAACAAAAAATAACAACAACACAGAGAATTTTGCCAAGATGCCAGTTTTGTTGAGTATTCTCATATTAGGAGTCTTAAATGAGTTAAATAACGTCTTAAATTAACTTGTGAGAAAATGAGATGCGCGGGACAGCGCATCAGATCCGCGTCATGTTCGGCAGCGGCCGATCTTAAAGTGACAGCAGCACTGATGATGCCTGTCATTAATGTTCATCAAAGAACAACAGGAACAGAGAAAATTGTAGCTTTAAAGGTCCCATGGCATGAAATTTTCATTTTATGAGGTATTTCAACATTAATATGAGTTCCCCTAGCCTGAATATTGTCCCCAAGTGGATAGAAATGTTGATCGGTGTAAAACCGAGTTGTGGCTGTCTCTCTCTGCCTTTGAGAAAATGACAGGCCAGACGAGCCAATCCTGAAGCCTCCTGGTTTGACGTCCAAGCAGGAACGGTTTCCTCCCTTTCCTCCGCCCAGAGAATCTGGCACGCCCATGCAAACGCTCGAGAGATCATTAACGTTACTTGTGAACGAGTGAACTGGCAGTTTCTCAGTGTTTGGATGTACAAATGAAAACAGAATTCTTTCTTCAGTTCCTTCTGATCTGTGATCATTGATTTCTGATGTGTAGCTAATTATTTATTATTCGTGCACACGCTGCGGCTTCTCTCTCTCCCGACAGAACGGTGTTTTCGTGTTTTCTATCTTGTGAGTCAGTGTTTTGTACGTCCTCGTCGCGTCTATCTGTTCTAAAATGTGCATACAGTCTTTTCTGTTTAACATCAGCAGTCACATCTTTAGAGATAAACCTCACACACGCCGAAGCTCGGCCTTCAACATCCCCGACCCCCAGTACTGCATCTGGCCCACAGCGGAGGCACCAAACGCGGGTGAGATTAAGCAGAAGGGGGGTAAGCGTGAGGGTATCTGGGCTAGGCTAGCCAGCTTTCCCCACAATAAACTGGATTACATTCGATTACTGCTGTTGTGTCTTTGTTTGCGCTGTGTAAGTTACTCAATGCGCATCACTGACGCTATTCATATGATTGGAACATATCTAGAAATAATGCTTTAATCAAACTTACTAACTCGTTCATCTCGCTGTAATGGTACATTGCATGTGTTACAAAGTTGGTAGAATAATGATGAAGAGGACTCGGTGTGACTGGGACTCGTGTTTATTCAGAACTCTCAGATACAAACACAATAAACTCGCGCTGACAGACAGCGCTCTCATCATAACTCAGTAGTTACTATAAATAACTTTGTTAGCAATCGCTCCGTCTCCGTGATGTCCTGTTCGCGAACGAATCATTCTTTTGAATCGGTTCTTTTTAGTGAACCGAACCAGTTCACCAAATCGGACTGAATCGTTCTAAACGGTTCGCGTCTCGAGTCAGCGCTGATCCATAATTTACTAACTTTCTGACATGAGTGACAGCCCCTCTGACTAGAAATAAACTAATAACCTGAAGTATATTCTAGTAACTACAACAGTTCACCCTGAACTGAGACATGCTGAGAGAACTGATGTGAAGTGAACACAGGTCCATCTGTCTCTGGCAGACTTGTGCCTGCTCGTGCCTCGTTAAAGCACGCCCCCTCCGCTCATTTAAAATGCAAAGATGTCAGCCAATCACAACAGTGGGCGTTTTTCCTGAAGTCTCACAGCAGACACGCCTCTTGAAGCAGGGCAGTCAGCCACAGGGCAAACAGCAGTATAGAAAAAATGCCTTTTATTTCTAAATTATGACATTTTATGATGTAAAAATCATACTAACAATATAAGTACACCTCAGGAAACACTATAAAATAATAGAAAAATGCCATGCCATGGGACCTTTAATGATGATTAATCTATATGTCATGTATTATATGCAGTTAAAAAAGGTGTCGATAACTTTATTAAATTTCTGTATAGACTATGTCTAACAGGGAAGGCCATGGGTAAATATAACATTTATTATAATGGGTTTATGTAAAGATTGTTTTAAGTTCAGTTAAATTGAAAGTTGTTATTTTTTAAAGCCTTATAAATGTTGAAATTGGTAGCTTTCAGTTATACTGTAATGTGACGTCATTAATGTTTCATAGAGACATTAGTATCAGTGATACTGGCCTTCATTCATAAAAACATGCCATTACAACAAATATTTCAAATATGCTGCTCTCTTTAAATTGTTTCTTCATTAATTTGGAGAGTAAGTAAAATTATTACAATATCAAAGTATTAAAAAATAATAATTATTGATTCACAGAACTAAACTTGCCATTAACCAATTAGCAGGGTTTACTGTATGTGACAGATTTTTGTTTGTTTGTTTGTTTTTTACAGTGTAGCTTTATGTAAGTAACAGACTGGAATTTGTGTCATTATTGCATGCTAGTTCATGAGAGAAGTGGCAATGTTTGATTTCTGAATGCATCGTTCTTGTGAGCAGAATCTCTTTAGTGAATCATGTGATCCATGTCATAAAAGCAGTCTGAATGATTTGTTTATGGATCAGATTGATTCGGCTTGTGACTTTAATTCACTGACTCAGTGATCTGGTTGCAGCAGTAACAGCTCACTGGACAGATTATGTAAATGTTGAAAAAAAGCTATTGTACAACGTGTAATATAACACACAAGTTGTATGGGCCACTTTTTGCATTCTTGAAAGCCTTGGTGACCGTAAGAATTAACAGAAAATAACAACAAGTACGAATCCCCTTTGTGTTCAGCACGGCAAATAAAGTCATATGGGCTCCCAACAATGAGTAAGTAACCATTCCTTGAAGATTAAAATTAAAAGAATGTGTTAACAGCAGTGCGGCGATATGAAAGCGATGGAAAATTGCAGCATAGGGATTTCGTCGCCCAATGAAACTTAATCAAGTTAAAGTGGTATAATGTGTCAACAATGAGTATAATGATTTCTAATCCAGTTGATAAGTATGGATTGAGCAGAATTAGAAATAAAGAAATGCTCCGGAATTAAATCTAATTTGAAATGTAAAGGTGCATTATATAACAATGCACTCAAATATAGGCAATTAAGATATTCCTAATGCTATATCATTTGTTTTTTTAAGACATGGCTGGCTGCCTTAAGCAATCTAGTTAAACACAGAAACCTCCTCTGGTTCAGTAGTAATGAGGGAAAATCACGAAAGCCTCTAATCTTCTCCCTGCAGGTCGGTACACAATCAATAACCCCCCTCTGGACACACAAACTTCCAATTAAGCAGAATGGCGGTAAAGTCTGCTGGGGCTCGACTTTTACTAGCAGATTTTAGACCCCCAACCAAGCAGCATAGAACTATTACACAGTAAGAGAAAACCTCCAGGGTCAAAATATAAAGAGAACACGGAGAACTGATGATACGGCACAAAGCAAGCTGGATGTTCACTCTGTGGCACTGCAAAGTCTCGTTCGTTTGAGCAAATCAGTTTGTTTGGATGGTTTGCTTCAAATAATTTAATGAAGAAAAACTATTTCGATGCATGTGAATCACGACTCTGAACAACACTTCATGGGCCAGATTTACTAAAGAGGGCAAATTAGCGTGAGAGAGGAATTCCAAAAAAGCGAGTGATCTACTGATGACACACATTAAAGAACACAGACGCAGCCGGATCATTTCCATAATGACCAACACAATCTACCAAGAGCAGCGCAAATTAAGGTCTGGTTTAAGACGTGCTTTTTTGGGGAGGTAACTAATGGCGCAAATAGCAATAAATTGACGAGCACAAGCCTTAGTAAATCTCCTTGCGTGATTCATTTTAATACTCTCCTCCTATAAATGTTGTGTCTGAAACGGAAACTTCTACAAATGCATATGCAATAAGGTCAGCCGCAAAAATAACCCTGTCCACGCCTTTTCAGCGTGAGTGTCTTTAGGAAATCCTGACAGAAGTTATTTAACACCAAAAGAGGGTCTGAGCTGGCGCAAGCTGTTATAAATCTGGCAAGCTGTTATAAATATATATATTTATACAATTAACGTAACACAATTAGTTACTTTTTTAGGGAGTATAAAATATTGCATTACTCCCTAAAAAAGTAACTAATTGTGTTACGTTAATTGTATTACGTTAATGTGTTACGTAACTTTTTTCTCACTTGGACTGGACTTGCTTGTTTTTTTAAATAACAAAATCTTTTGTTAACAAGATAATGGATTTGGAACATTTGGGCCAGTCGCATTGCACACATTATGTTTCTGAATTGTATTATGCAAGTTCCCCATTCTGAACACAGCCATTAACTCATAAGTGAAAAAAATAAGAAAAATAAATAAATAATATTAATAATAATAATGTTTTGTGTAAATCCTGAAACCTTTTCAAACCATAAATAAAATAAAATAATAAATAAAAAACTAAACTAAACTAAAAAATTATAATAATAAAAAAAGTATAAACAAATAAATAAATAAAATAAAATACAATATAAAAAAATTTAATGAAATAAATTAAATTAAATAAACAAACAAATTAAATAAATAAATAAAAATAAAATCAAATAAATGTAATGAAATGAAATAATAAAATAAAACATATTTTTTAAATAAAATAAAATAATAAAATAATAAATAAAAAACGAAACTAAACTAAAAATAAAATAATAAATTAATACAAAATTAATACAAAATTAATACAAAATAATGAAATAATGAAATAATGAAATAAATTAAATTAAATTAAATAAAAAATGAAATAAATGAAATAATGAAATAATGAAATAAAAAATTAATATAAAAATAAAATAAATAAAATGATGAAATTAAATTAAATTAAATGAATAAATAAATACTTTTTAGAAAAATACAAATACATTTTGCAATACCTTTATGATTAATTTAGGAAAAAATTTAATTAAGAGCACGTGACAATCAATTTGTGATAATGGAATACAAGTCACAGTATTTTTACCTTAGAAAATTTCCCTACCAACAAAAAATGTTCCTGTTAGAATGCACTGAAAATATACAGCTTCCTTCATACGGCGATCATACAGAGCTGCTGTAAAGAGATCAAATTCAATACTAAGAATCATCGCCAGTATATTTCAACACTGACTCTTCTTACTTAATAAAACATGTAAAATCAGTTAACCTCATTAAATGATGTTAAGAATTCATATACAGAATCATATACCATATTCTGAAAGACTGTCTGAACACTGGGCATAAAAGCAAAGGTCACCCATTTCTAAAAAAGTCTTACTGGCTGATGATGTTAGACTGATAGGACACACAGGTCGTCTTCCTCTTTGTGTGTCTCTCATTCTCTTTTAAATACCTTCGTTCATTGCGTTTACTGAAATCAGTGTTTCAACACTTGTCTTTCAGTTGCAATAGTATAAAACCATTTCAGTTCAAGCCTTGAATGAGAAATACTAAGTATCTGTGATAGGACATTCAAGACACTGCGCCAATATAAATAAGTTAAAAAGAACTGCAATTGACTATTAACTTGTTTGTCTCATGCTGTGCAAAAAATCAGAGCACTTTAGAAGAACTTGGCGTTTCACGCTGGGCACCAGATTAAAAGTAAAGATCAATGCGACTTCAGATTTAGAAGTTTGCACAGGAACTAAACACTGCTATGTGATTTGCATATGCATTCAAAAATCAAGCATAAATATTTAAAATTTGCTGCAAGTGTACGTGTTTAAGAGTTGCAGTACAGCTAAATGAAATATCATCTATAGGCTACTAAAGCATCATAAAATGTCAAATATGCCTGCAAACAATTTTATGTCTCCTGATGGTTTTTCAAAGCATTAGAGGCATGCATTGTATTTTGTAATGAGCACTATTAGATACACTCCCAAAAAAATGCTTTTATTTGATCAAAAATACAGTAAAAGTTGCCAAATATGAATCCAATTTAAATAATAACTGGTTCTTTTTAAATATATTTTAAAATGCAATTTATTCCTGTGATGCAAAGCTGAATTTTCAGCATCGTTCCTCCAGCCTTCAGTCACGTGATCCTTCAAAAATCATTCTTATACGCTGATTTGCTGGCAAATAAATATTTCATATTTCAATGTTGAAAACCAATGATACCTTCTTTTCAGCATTTATTTGAAATAAATATTTTTAGTAACAATGTAAAAGTCTGCAATGTCAATTCTGATCAATGTAATGCATCCTTGTTGTATAAAAGTATTAATTTCTTTAAAAAAGGAAAGAAAGATTAACCTAAAACGATAGTGATAAACATACTACAGCAATGTTTTCTCCCTGAGACTGGGCTAATATAGTTTTGAGAAATATTCTTCAAGGTATTTGTCTTTCCGCTAATGTACAAATAATGTCTTCTCAATGTGCAGTATTTGTGTGTGCATAACAGAATGTGGATTGCTTTGGGGTAAAAACACAAGTGAAGGAGAAAGAATTTCACTAATTAGGTGAAATACCCGAGAACAATAAGGAGACGGTCTTATGTGGCATGACGGTTCTCGCCGGTGGCAGCTTGCTGGTTCATTATAGGTGGTAATAACAATATGAGGGCTTATCTGACAGATTGCTCATGTTGACTGGCCGGTTTTATGCCGCCTTATGAAAGCCGCAAAGCCCAGCTGCGTTCACCCCGCGTGTCTATCGCCGGCGGTTCAGGCCGTGCATATGAAACCTGCACTGATAAGGAAACACAAATCATTTGCAGGCACATCAAACATTCTTTGCGTTTCTTCTTTGAGAGCACATACACAAACACACACACAGGATGCCTTTGAATTACAGCTTAATTAAGAATGTAATTAAATTCTCTGTTGGATTGTAGTTGCTGCTGTGGCAGACTTCATTTGCCCAGTTTCCTTCGATCCTACACACACACAAAACACGTATACTTAGCCAAATGGAGACACAACACGGACTTCTGTTGTTGTAGTTTTAATAAAGTTCATTATAATTACTACAGCCTAACCCCATGTCAGGTGTATGCTTTGGTTGTGTTTAGATTCGGTGTGTTTTAGGGTGCGTTTACACAACAACGATGTACTAAAAGTGGAAAGGTTTTTCCCATTCACACCGCGGATCAACGGAAACAACTGAAAACGCTGTATTATTCATGCCAGGCCAGTAGTTGGCAATGTCACTTTGAAAAGAGACACTACGAGCCTCTAGAGTGAACAATTAATTCGCATGATGTTGCATTTTCACAAATTTGCGTTTTTGTAGTTTACACAGAGACGATAATGGTATCGTTTACAAAAACTTGCACTTTGAAACCCGTTTTCAAAAAAAGTGTGCGTTTTCAGGACCCCAAAATGCTGTTGTCGTGTAATCAGCCCCCTAGTTTGGTTCTGGAAAATATATATATAAAAAAAAAAATAATAATAATAATAAAAAAATAAAAAATAAATAAAAAAATAAATAAAATAAAATAAATAAAATAAATAAAATAAATATAAAATAAAATAAAATAAAATAAAATAAAATAAAATAAAATAAAATAAAATAAAATAAAATAAATAAAATAAAATAAAATAAAATAAAATAAAATAAAATAAAATAAAATAAAATAAAATAAAATAATAAAATAAAATAAAATAAAATAAAATAAAATAAAATAAAATAAAATAAAATAAAATAAAATAAAATAAAATAAAATAAAATAAAAAATTAAATTAAATTAAATTAAATTAAATTAAATAAATAAATAATGCAGTAAAAATTAACAACTTTTATTGATTCTTGAGCTTCACAAAATTCTAACTATCACAGAAATTATATTTTGCTAAAAGAAAAGTCCATTAATTAATTTTTTTCATTGTGGCATTATTTTTATAACAATGAAGAGCATATATTCTTATTTTCATAACGCATTGATTGCACAAAATTTTCCAGTAAAATAAAAAAAGACTTTCATTAAACTGATAAGAATCTAAAGAGAATAATGGGAAATATTTTGTTATAAAAAGGTTTTTTTTAAGGAGTTAAAAAATGTACAGACACATTGCTATATGTGAATTTGAGGATCATGTCCCGGTACAAAAAAAAAAACAAATATTAAAAAATACTATATTTTTATATATAAATGGTCCCAAAAAATGGGTCTCATTTGTTTAATCAAATTTGAATTGCTGTGACCTGGACATGTTTTTCATGGGATTTACCCTCAAATACAATGAGAATGGCTGGTACAATTAAAATCTAATTAAACAATTAATATTAATGTGATTAATGACCTTAAGCGTTAGAGGTTGTCTAGTGTGATGGGGCATTAAACTATTTCATGACCTTCCTCCGATCCGTCAAGCTCAGCTGCTCAGTCCATTCGAGTGTCTCGCAGAAGAACACCTCCATGAAAGTGTCTGTGCTTGTGATTCATTTGATCCTGCCCAGCTCGACCTGATAAATGACCTGGACAAGCTCCTGAACAGAACCATTATACTATGAATATCTCAGCACCCGCGGTAAAGGGTTTAAATCGTATGCCTCTTCAAATGAAGCTAAGCAGGGTGGATGAACTAATGAAAGTTGAGGAAAAGCTTGTGCTTGTTAGGTTGAATCTATGAAAATACATCCCACCACATTAAGCAAAATTACAGAGTGCAATGGTCTATACTTATGAGCCAAGAAGCAAAAAGTACGCTGACACCCACTGTATTATTAATATTATACTTTAGCTTCCTCTACTGTTGAATTTGGTGGCAGCCCAGAAAACTATGGTAAAAAGTTGTGAAAAATAACAGGAAAGGTTCGGAAGAATCACCTGATCAAATTTGGCGTCAACCTCTCAAACCCTCGAGCGCCACAGCGCCATAGTAAAACATTATATTTGGTGTCTGAATAATTTTTGGTTTGACTGTAGTTGTGTAGTTAGTAAGGCAACTTCTTTCACTGACCATTTGTTAAAAACAAAACCGTTTGAGGCCTTATTCTGTTACACATTTGAGTGACCCAAACAGTGTTATGACTAGAAACACTTTACCTTGTGAAACATGGCCGTTTTGGAGGATTCATTACTTATCTTCAGATCTGCAGGCATTTAGCTGTATTTTAATGAGAAAACTTGAGCTTTTCAAGAGGAAACAAACACTCCAACTCTCTCATAATTATGTGCATTAAATCAAATCCCTCTCTTCTTATTTTATTAACTCATGCAGGGATGAAAAACTATCCCTTGGGGCGAGGTGAAACAATGGCGGATCGGTTACAAAGGAGAAAGGGAGGGAGAAAGAACTCAAAGACTAATTTTAGCTGTCAGGTTCAGGAGACGGGAATATGGTGTCTGTGTGGTTGAGTTGACAGGGCAATGGTTGGTTTCCCTTGAGTTCAGCTGCACCATCGCAACTTTCACAAGCCCTAGTCAGGCCGATTAATCACCTTGTCTCTGAGGACATGCTGTGTGTGTGTGTGTGTGTGTGTGTGTGTGTGTGTGTGTGTGTGTGTGTGTGTGTGTGTGTGTGTGTGTGTGTGTGTGTGTGTGTGTGTGTGTGTGTGTGTGTGTGTGTGTGTGTGTGTGTGTGTACAGTGCTAAAAAAGAAAGAAAGCAAAAAGTAGATTAGAACCCTATTTTTTCAATAACTCATAACTAGATTTTTTTTTTTTTGCACTTTCTGAAAAATAATGATATTTACCTGTGCAAAAGAAGTTGATGCCGTTTACGTATGGCATTCAGACAAGCAGGGGAAATAAACAGCTCATGATGCTGCTAGTTAGTTCTGTTTCGGCTTTGGTAAACAAATTTAAAGCTACACTGTGTGATATTTTCCCCCATCTAGCGGTTAAAAGGTATATGACCATCCAGTGAATATTAGTTTCTCTTCCTCTCAATTCCGATTTTGTTTTTACTCCTACGGTGGCCGATTTAGTCCAAGATTAACATGGCTTCCAGTTCGACCTCATCCACATTCGACACGGTGCCATCGAGTGTTAAAACGCGAAAGGCGAAGCTTGAATTTACGGGTATGTCCCTCTTTGGCTAATGTACTTTCAAGATGGAGGGGCAACATGGCGACCTGCATTCGAACCCCTTACCCGTATGTATTTTCAATGGCATATTATAAACTTATGAGAATACTTTATTACTTGAAAGAAGTAAATATACATTAATGAGCACATATATTTTTGAAAGAACTAAGTGTTTTTAGCTAAGAATAAACTAAAAAAGTTACACAGTGTAGCTTTAAACAGCCAAACTCCATATCCTAACCATAGACCGTAAAAAAAATATGGACGACACGACTTCATTCGCTTCCGCTGAAGAAAAGTGAAGCCTCCGGAGGTCCGAATATGGCGCTGACATCTTGCGCAGATTTTGAACCGACGGCTAGGATTGGCGATCGAGGTGCGTAGGCTCCCGTTTGAGTGCTGCAGGCTTGGTCCTAACCAGACGTGATCAGAGACACGATGCAACAAGATTTTCAGCGGCAAACCAGACTCGACCCGCGATCAATCAATCAAAAGTCACAGCCAATCAGAAGAGCGTGTGGGTGGGCTCTCTCTGCAAGTGAGTGACTGAAACTATTTTTTTTTTTATCATAGAATACACTGATGGTGTTGACGGTTCGAACATAGCCTAGTTGTTTCCTTTCATCTATTTTCAAGATCTGAGGTGAATTATCCATTGTTGTTTTCAGTAAGGATATGTCTATTAAAGGTGTCATAAACTGGCTTTTTACATTTTTTTTATACTGTTGTCTGAGGTCAACTTATGATGTTTGCGTGGTTTTTACATTCAGAAACATCATAATGAATAAGTAATAGGCTATTTTCTGCCTTGGTTTTGAGGCTCTCTGAAAAAAGATCGGTTTTGATGGGCGTGCCGCACTGAAGACTTGGAAGTAAACGCCCACGGCTATGATTGGATAAGATTTGCATATTTAATGAGTTTGAGTGTACGTGAGGAATTGAGGCGGTGCTTCTGCGTCCTATTACGTCAATGATCGACATATTGTGAGAGCTATCGTTTTCTGGGCCTGGTGTCTATAAAAGCTTTTCTTTGACTAACAAGGACGTTTTCAGCTCTGAAACTTACAGGATATTCTTGTATCAGGATGAACTTTCATATACCAAAGGCTCAAAGGAAAGTTTATTTCTCAATTCATCACCCCTTTAAGGTCACGAAAAATGATATCAAACTCACTTTAAATTCCCTTTACATTAAATAAAGAACATAATCTGCACTCCTCATACTTTGTATGTTGTTCCAGCCACAACACTGCAGAAATAAAAACTGCGTGTGTAATAGAATCGTCGTGAATCGCCGTTGCGGCCTGTTAGTACAAAAAACTCTGATTAACATGGAAAAGATCATTTTTCTCACGTGTCACGTTTGGTTAGGTCACAGTGAAGGCTTATAGGGCTGTTTCAGTATTTGCACTGATTTTTGTTATTGTTGTTAAGTCTGTTGATAAGCTCTTTTAGTGGATTTTTGTCCACATTTTGTTTAGATATCTATGTGATTATTTGGGAATGTTGTTGTTATATGGCCGGAAGGACTCATGCTATAGGTTTTTGTGAAACGCCGCCACTGAGTTAGACTGTGCTAGGTGGTTGCTAGGGTGTTGCTAGGTGTTTTGGCCTTTTTGATTCGTGGTTGATTATAATGGTCCAAGTCAAAAGAGCCCACCTAAAGCATGTGATATTCTGGTATCTGGAACCTTTTAATACTTAAATCAAAATTCTTTTATTCAGCAAGGACATATTAAATTGATCAAAAGTGACATTCGCACTATGATTTCTACCTAAATGAAATGCTGTCCTTTTGAACTTTATGTTATTAAGCAACTGTTTTCATCAAATCAAATCAAAGTTTATTTATATAGCACTTTTTAAAAACAACAGGTGTTTAACAAAGTGCTGTACACACATGTCCATTATCAATAATACAATCATCCAACATGACCTAAAATAAAATAAATAAAAAAACAACCATAAAACAATACTCTCACATAGCATCATTTTCAACATTGATAATAATACGAAATGTTTCTTGAGCTGCAGACTGAAGTAATGATGCTTTTACTTTTTGAAACACAAAACTGTTCCAGATTTGAGCAAACTCTTAAACCTAAAGTACGAGCAGTATGAACAGCCTCATTTCAAAGCAAAGGACGTACATGCAAAAACCAAGAGCATTTTACTCTGCGATCTGAGAACTCAGACGTGGGACTTCAAAAAGAGGCTGGATTTTGATCAGGTCTTACAACTAATAAGTCCAGCCTTATTTGACTTTCTTTCAACTTGACACTTGTGCATCTGGAGGGCAAGTGACTTTCCTGTGCGTAGGATTCACCTTTGAAGAAAGAGCTGCACATCAATATTGCATGCATGATTGAGAAAATAAATGATTAGATCAATGATGAGCCAGTCACACTCAGTCATTAAGATATTCACATAACGTCATGGACAGATCCAATTCTTTGTCCCCACATTAACCTTCCACTTCATTTTAATTTTATTTCAGTTTTATCTTGGGCTGGTGGGCAGCCTCAGAGACGTGTGAGTAACCCATTCCACAGCCTATTAATATGACGCATAATAACACGGCTGTTTTGTCCTTACAGGCACAAACGATTTCTCAGAAAAGGAATGACAAGAATTATATGTGGCATTTGGACTGCAGGAATACTCTATTATAAATGATATCAGTATTACGCTTCCACATGCCTGGCCTGAGCAGAGGCAGCGTTCACTTCCATACACTCTATAGTTTGGGATTCCTGTCTGAACTGCTATGAGTTTGGAGACTATTATGTAAAAATGCATTACATTACCGAAGCTAACTGGACTTTTATCCCGAATGACTTCAAATGAGGAATAATACAAGCATAAGTGATTGATCGAACAACAAAAACAGTACAAAGTAGAGCTGCAAACTAAACAGAGTGCAGCAGCAAGTAAAAAAAAAAATCTTTAATTTTCTCCAGAGAAACTTAAATTAAGCGATGGTATATGCTTCAGCAGTGTGATGTTCCATTTAAAATGTATGTGTTCATTATCATATTTCCAATGAAGAGCTCAACTTGAAGAGGGATCCACCAGTCAGATAAGTCGCTGTTACCATGGAAACGGAAAACGTTGCAAAATTCACGCGTTTTAACGGTCAATATCCTGCAACGTTTTCTGTACTTTATTTTTTTTTTAAATACATGGACATTTATAACACTAATGCTTTGTATTTTATTACTTTTGCATCAAATTACAAAAAACAAGTTACCGCTGCTCTGAGGGCGTTTCTAATACAGTCTATGGGAGTGATGGTAAAACATTTACATATTTCTCTTTTCACTGCCATTATCAATCTCACTCTATTTTTTCCCTATTTTTGAATGTTGTGAAATCACTATTGTGGCGGGGTTTTTTTCTTCTTTTTTTTTTGCTATTTGAGCAAATGGGCACACACAAAAAAATATTTAATGTATTCTCTCATTCACAGCTATAATATTTAATCCATCTATGACGACTTCCGCTCTGAGAAACTCGGATATCTATTGGTCAAAAGACCGCTCACACCCATGATGCATTGCAATTGGCCTAATGACAAATCAGTCTCCTTATATTCTATACTTACGCAACTTATATATTTACAATTATCTGAATATTTATCAATACATTTAAATATACAGTTTATATATATACATTATTGTAATCAATGACTTGTATGCGATCAGCTAAGGAAATAAGGAAACCCCTTTTTTTCCCATTCAAAAGGACTTAAATAAAATAAAATAAATAAATAAAAATAATAATAAAAATAAATAAATAAATTAATTAAAAAAAAAATATATATATATATATATATATATATATATATATATATATATATATATATATATATATATATATATATATATATATATATATATCATAAAAATAATAATACTTATTATTATTATTATTTAAACTATAAAAACAAGCAAATCAATATAAAGCTATATTACTATTACAATAACAGCACAGTAAAAAAGAACAGTATTTAACAATACTAATATATAATATAATAATAATTATTATTGTTATTTATACAATGTATTATTATTATTAAATATAATTATAAATTATTCAAATAATAACAAGATTCAAATTATTCGAATTATTCAAATAATAAGAATTAATAATAATAATTTACAGAACAACAGTAAACTTACAACACTAATATTTATGGCTTTATACATTTCTCTATAGAACTTTTATTTTTGCAAAAAACAACTAGGAGACATTAAAGCTCTTCTTTTGCTGACATCAGATATTATGAACAATTCTCGTTGCAAATTTGGAAAGATGGTTGGAAGAAGTCGTGTTTTCAAATGCACGTTATAAGCGAGTCAAACCCAACAGCACTAGCAGAGAGCATTTACTGTGAGACACTGACAACACCAGATCATGAGCTGCTGAACGATGAACACAGAAAAATTACATGCCCTAAGTCAGTCGTTTTATATTGTTACGCTGAATTCTTTTTAGTCGATTGTGTCATTAGCAATGCTTTATAGGATGAATAGTTTGTTCCCACCTGGTAAGTTTAGTTTCAAGGCTTAGAAATCTATACCAAACTATTTTTTAAGTCCCTATGGCGAAAAATACTGCCTGAAACAAGTGGGCAGTCATTGCGCTATAATCTAATATCTTTTCTTTATGTCTGATTTAGTCGCTGACATTTCCAGCAGAAGAAAAAAGACTGTAACGTGTTTTCAACCCTTTGTCTCTGAGTGAGATGCAGAGAGCACTGACACCCAGCTGAGACTTGATGATGGGTTTCAGCCAACACACTATGGACAGATGCTATAATAGAAGGTTTTCTATTGCGACTCTGGCTAAAGTTTGAGGCAGCCAACAGGACGTCTTTACTAGGATCTTTGCCTGAGGAATCCATGAGCTCAGACAACCTGCAAAGCCACAACACAGCTGCGACAAACCTTTGATTCCTTCAGCAATAAGTGTGTGTGCGCGCGCGCGTTGAGCGGAATATGCATTACCCAGCTAGTCTCACAATGGAAACGTCACTCTAGTGCTGCTTTCCCGGTGCACGACTAAAACATCTCTCGCCGGCAGTTTTTAACCTCATTTCGAAAGGATATTAAGGCCTCAGTTATTTCTGGATTTTATCACATTTGAAGGAGGCGGACACTAGACTAGAACAGCATAAAATGACTTGAATTTAACATGCTAACTGCTAACAATGCAGCTGCAAGCATGCTAACATATACTATACATACAACACAACAAAAGTATAATGTTATAAATTAATATTACATTTGAAAAATGTTTAAAATAATGTGGGCTGCCATGGCTGATTGCAAATAGCTCCTATGTTTTAATAAATTGATACTTTATTCAGAAGACTGATAATAATGAATGTTTCTTGAGCAACAAATCAGCATATTAGAATGATTTCTGAAGATGATGCTGAAAATTCAACTTTGCATCACCTGAATGAATTACATTTTATAATATATTACAATAAAAACAGTAATTTTAACTTATTATAATATTTCACAATATATATATTTTTTAAATCAAATAAATGCAGCCTTGGTGAGCATGAGACCTTAAAAAATCATATACAGATCCCAAACTTTTGAACGGTATTGTATTTGTATCTCGGATTATCATTATTAGCCATAAAAAATTTTTTTTAAATAAAGTAAGACATAGTATGACAGACCCTTAGAAAACTTTTAATTGATGACTTGAAACTAATAATTATCTGCGGCACACAACCAGAACCAACGATCTCTCACCGCCATCGCCTGCTTATCAAATTAAAATTTCTGACGTCTGCTTTTGTCTTGCGTTATTGTTCTCAGCTAAGACGCTGTCGCTTTAAATTACAGTCACGCTCATCTTGAATTCGAGTGCGATATTTACTGCAGGAAGGAGTGATGGATCAGTGGAGATGTACACCAGCCCTCCGCCGAGAACATAAAGCTCAGATGTAATGTCTCACGGTTTTCAAGAAACACAGAGCCAAGGTCAGGGTGACAGCAACCCCGTCCACCTCACCCACATGGCAGATCAAACCAATACCAAAGACTGAAACACACACACACACAAAACATAGAAAATTACCAACCCGTACAACTGGGACAAGCAATATTGTTTACGCTCACCTTGGCATATTTTTCTCCACACTACAACTGTGTCTCTTATGATTTCGACATATGCTCATGAATAAATGATGCTTTCCTTAGCTTTACTATTACTCATTAGTGAGTCGAACCCTAACAAACCCTAAAATGCAAGTATTAACATGTAAATTACTTTGCAGCTCTAACAGCCTGGTCAGACTCATCTGTTGGCAGGTTTTAGAAGGTTTTTGGCCGCTTTCAGCTGGTATGGATGACACACGCTTAAACCACCAAAGGCCTGGGACACACTAGATGATTTTCAAAACTGTGGGAGTTCACAGACATAATGGCAGTTTCAACCGATTTTTAGCATTATAATCCTCCAAATGCACACACTTAGAAGATTCGTCCGGAACGCGAGACCACACTCCTGTCCATTAGTAACATTTCCACACTGAGACTCGTGAGATCAAACATGACTTGGAGTACGATCAACGTCTTCAGCTGGTTCTCCTGGCGTGAGTTTTGTTTTACAGGGAGATATACAAAGGACAAAAAAAAAGATTATGGGTGATCTTCTTTCTCAATACTCCACTTTTGTGGCATGTTAATGGCTGCCAAGATTCAGCTATAGAAGCACGGATCATCCGATATGGGAATGTGCGGGCTCCGAAAGTGATCGGGAGCAGTAAAATAATCGTAATAACACCACACAATTTAAGATTTTTTAGACAAAACGTTGGTTGCGAGAAGCCTCAAATCGGGCCACATCTCCCAGATTGTTGTGGGTTGCAAATCGGGACCAAAATCTGGCTTAAAATCTTCAAGAGTGTGGCTAGCCTAAGACCAGCAATTCAAAAACCAGAATAGAATATCACAGACACTGCATCCGAAATCACATACTTGTAGTAGGTACGACATTTTAATATTAACGCAACAAAAAGTATGTTCTTTATAGTATGAATATGGGTAGGGTTGTATGAATGAAATTTGGACGTACTACATTCGCCGTTGTTACTTGACCTACCACCGTCAGTTGGGTCGCTTGACTTCCATTCATATATCCTCTACCATGGCCTCACGGGATAGAAAAGTGACCAGCAAATGCACACTTCAGAAACTCGAAGGAGAGTAATAGATCATCTGGGAACTTTTTTTAGCCGACTGTTTTTCAAATACTACGTATACGGCTATACTACTCTGTTGGCCAGTGTTGGGCACGTTACTTTAAAAAAGTAATTAGTTATAGTTACTAGTTACTTCTTACAAATAGTAACTGAGTTAGTAACTGAGTTACATCATTATAAAAGTAACTAATTACCAGGGAAAGTAACTAATGTGTTACTTTTTTTTTTCTTCAAATGTTCAAATATGTCAAATAACTTGGATGCCCCCAATATTAAATATGTTAAATGAATGAATTGGACACTAAACAGAATAAATTATTATTATAAAACATTGTACATTAATGTACACTATTGTAATGTTGCTGTGGGACAATGTGAGACACCTATCAAATTCAATATATTATTGTAAATATTATCAGTAGACCTACTATAGTGTACATATTGTGTAAATAGTATCAGTAGACCTACTATAGTGTAAATATTGTGTAAATAGTATCAGTACTTCTTTACTACTCCTGGTAGTGGAGCTCACGTTATCACCTGGGTTTTTAGCCACTAATGTTGTGGCTGTGATGACGTGAGGCTTCATTAGATTAGAAATAGAATTACTTGCCACCGACGTGGAGAGACTCTTTCTTCCTGGGCATAAGCTGCACGTTACATAAACATTCTTACCTTTCACCTCAACGAGGGAAAAGTAGCGTTTATACTTTCAGTTTGCGAAAGCTACCTTTGAAGTCGTTGGACTGCCATCGCTGACTGTGCATATGCGTGTGCGTCATAGGTGTGTGTGTGTGAACTCAACCTATCAACCTCAACCTTGTCTCCAACCCACCAATCATCATCAGTTATGTGTAGCCTACCACCCAACCCAACCCCCAACACGCATGGCTGGCGCGCGCACACACACACGCGCGTGCGCGTGTTGCAGGTCCGACTGACAGAGAGCCTGTTCGGATGAAAACCGCTTCAATGAGCTCAATTATAGTAACGCCGCATTTTTTTCCTCAGTAACGCTAACGGCGTTGTAACGGAAGAAACAGTAATTCGTTTGATTACTCGTTACTGAAAAAAGTAATTCCGTTAGTAACGCCGTTTATCTATAACGCCGTTATTCCCAACACTGCTGTTGGCATACTCTTTTTCGCATACTATATAGTAGGGAAGTATTCGATTTCGTACACAGCAAGAGAGAGAGAACTTTTGAAGTGGACCAGTAAGCGACTATATGGGAACCACCCAAAACACCCTAGCAACACTGTAACAACCACTGTTGAAAATCTTAAGCAACACACAGCGACAAAGCGACACAATCCCATTCATTTTCAATGGAGGGTTGGTGACTTCCAGTGACACGAGCGACAGTGAGCGTTGGAGATTTTGGCACGACAATGCACATGAATCATGCTGCTTTAGAAACAACATAGCAATGTCCTGATTTAAATAATGTGAATGATGCTATTTATTTTCTACACTCTAAAAAATGCTGGGTTAAAAATAACCCAAGTTAAGTTGAAAATGGATTAACCCAGCAATTGGGTTGTTGTAACCCATCAATTGGGTTGTTTTAACCCAGCGGTTGGGTTAGAGGTGAAGTATGTAAGATTTTTGCAGTAAAATATCCAAAAACCACTAGGCCAGTGTTATATATTTTGTTCAGTTGAGTACTTAGAATATCCCAAATGTTTCCAACTATTTGTAAATCGTGAGAAATTGCTATTTTAACCAAGGAACCGGGACGTGTGAGCTATGCGTTTGAGGGAGTCGCCTATCGATGTGTCATATCTGAGTTACCCTCGGTTTCCGGTTTTATTCTGCAGAAACGCTTTTCTCTCACTGCAGTGTGAACAAGTGTCATAGCAGCCGCCGAGCGAACATCATAACTTCCTTTACAACACACTCAGATGTATCTATTACGATAAACAGAGTTGCGTTACCTCCTACTCATGATTGGAAAAGAGGAAGTGGCGCCGGCGACGTGTCATAATAAAAGTCCTGCCGGCGACTATGTCATAATAACAGTCCCGCTCTTCAATCGCTCCTGCGGCCTTGCTCAGCTCCACAACGCTCGCTCCTGCTTCTGCTTCATACTACAGTAATGTTAATAATCACATCCATGAACATGATTTCTGCCCGAGTCCTATCCTGACTGTTTCCCACCGGCTGTGAGGTGAAGACCACATGTCCCAAGATTCTGCGCTCAAACGTGGCGTCATCAAACTACGCCTTTGTTTTGAACAGGCAACCTCTAGTGGACGGAAAAGTTACATTTACAAAGTTACATAGTGTAGCTTTAAATGTTTGCTTAAAACAACCCAATTGCTGAGTTAGTCCATTTTCAACCCAACTTGGGTTATTTTTAACCCAGCATGTTTTAGAGTGTATAGGGAGCCCTTACAGGGACATGGTGAAGAAAAAATATGAGATGGAGGAAAAATTATTTGGCGATTCTCACTCGCAAAGAACACAATCATTTTAAATTTTTTGCGAGAGAACGGTAAACGATTTTGCGACACAGTTTCTCAGGGGAATGCAATCGAATGCAGAAGCATTGCCTTATTACTCCATCTCATATTTTTTACACCACCATGTACCTTTATGGGCTCTCTACTTTTCTAAATTATCAGACACAAATGGATTTTCTTTTTTTTTGTGACCAAAAAAAATCTGAAAAAAATTGATATACATGACAAAAGGAATCATACACATATAGACTCAAAAATGACAATGAACTCATTTATAATGTCCCTCCAAAAAAATAGGCTAAGTTTCAAATAAATTCAGTTTTAACTTTTCCATTCATCAAATAATCCTGAAAATGTATAAATGTTTGCTAGAAAAAATATGAATCAGTGCAACTGTTTGATGATGATGATGATGATGATGATGATGATGATGATGATGATGATGATGATGATGATGATGATGATGATGATGAAAAGTTTCATCATGCATTGCATCACATGGTGATATAAGCAGTAACACTTTAGTTTTAGGGTCCAATTCTCACTATTAACTAGTTGCTCATTAGCATGCATATTACTAGGATATTGGCTATTTATTAGTACTTATAAAGCACATATTAATGCCTTATTCTGCATGACCATATTCTATATCCCTTAATCTAACCCAAAACCTAAATTTAACAACTATTAATAAGCAGTAATTAGGAGTTTATTGAAGCAAAAGTCGTAATTAATAGTGAGAATCGGACCCAAAACTAAAGTGTGACCTCAAACTTAAACTCTTTTAAGTAATTCCTTTGCAAAAACTGCAGAGGCATTACACCACAGGGATGATGGGACACATTTTATTCCCAAGAGTCTTTTTAATGCCTGATGCTCAAAAAAAACAATGATAAACCTGCTTATTGGGCTCAAACACCTGTATAAACCAACAATCGTGCGCTCGCAGCTAAAGCTCAATAAGAAATGCAGGGCTGCATCACACACAGGATGAGGAGAAGACTAGCATTACAGCTGACTGTGAGAGGCACGGAGCCAGGCGGCGCGGAGAAGATGGTGAAAGAGAAACGGATAGGGAGGGTGAAAGCAAGCCTGAAAGACTCGTAGAGAGAGGAGGAGGGGGGTATTGGCAGCCCTGTCCTACAGAGCGAGGCCCGCAGGCATTTGTTTTCTGAGAGGAATTACAAGTGGTAGAGAAACGAACCCTACAGCCACTGAAAAGAAAATCCTCTCCGCTTCTTTTGCCTTTCTGCCATTCTTTAAAAAAGGGGAGGGGGGGGGTCTGTGGATTACAACAGGCTTTATTGGTTTACTTCGTAGCGAGAATCGGAAATTGAAGATGTCGTTCCCTCTTAAGAGCTAGGGACAATAAGAGGATGCTGAAAAAGAAGTCAAGCATTTGCTTTGGCGGAGTGTCTGAGCTCGGCATGAGCTCAATTGAATAGAGAAAGAGGTTTTCTCACTGTTTTGCACACATGGGTCAAGGGCCAAAACGGCACCACAGTCCAATACTGAGGAAAAGATGAACAAATCATCTAACAGCAGATACAGCAAAAAGTTCAAGTTGAGTCGTCTTGTTTTTCATGGAAGAAAAGAAGAAAGAAAGTCGCGTAACATGTCTATTAGGCAAGAAACATTTGATCATTTAGCACTTTGTTTTGAAGGTGTGGCTATTCAAAAGGATTTCATACGTTTATTCAGCAAGGATGCATTAAATTGATCAATAGTAACAGTAAAGACATTTATAAGGTTCTATTCATCAAAGAATCCCGAGAAAAATGTATCAAGGTTTCCACAAAAATAACAAATCAGCATATTAGAATGATTTCTGAAGGATCCTGTGACACTGAAGACTGGAGTATTGATGCTGAACATTTTTCTTTGCATCACAGGAATAAATTACATTTGATATTATATTACAATAAAAGGCCATTTCACAATATTACCATGTTTACTGTATTTTTGATCAAATGAATGCAGCCTTGGTGAACATAAGAGACTTATTTCAACAACATTTAAAAAATCATGCAAACCACAATGTGTGTTAACATAAGACAAGTGTGCTAGAACTACTAACTAACCAAACTTTCACTTTCTAGTGACTTCTTATACTAGAAATGTCCATGTTCATCTACCTAGAAAAGTGGTTCTCGTTGCTCAAAAAGGATGATTTAGACACCTTTCCAACTCAAATACAGTAGACACATTTATAAAAACAAACTTTCCCCACAGATTTCCATTGTAAGCATATATATAGTACAAGCAATTTTTGCTTGTGTTCACAAACTGAGGAGTACGTCAAAATTATTGGCAGTGGTAACAGAGCTTAACTTCTGCTGCATTCAGCCCATTCGATGCCGAGCGTTTATGGATGAAAATGTGACAGAGTTTGTCAGTCCCAAACATCTCCTTTTGTGTTGCAGCAAAGCAAAAAAACAAAGTCACACGGGTTTTGAACAATATTAGGGTAAGTGAAATGGGTTATTTTTGGTGAACTATACAGATGTCCCTTAAGAGAAACATTTCAATACCTCAAAAGACCAGATGTATGAATAATCACTGTAAAGTAAATGCTTATAAAGACAAGTCTACTGCAACCTGATTATCCATGTTCTCATTTAATATTGGAATATTCCACCAAGCAAGAAACTTGCTCTGTTCAGAGGAAAGTTCACGTCTAGACATCAGAGCAGTGACGACATTAATTAACAGGAAATATTCCCACTCCCTCAGCTCGCATGAACTCTCCAACCAAACTTAATTTGGGTTGAAGATGATTAATAATTTGATCATATTCGCAGGTCTACCAGCAGTAATTTTCTATCAAACTTAAATGTCAGATGGAAGCCTGGGTCAAACACGGTGCCATATGGTTCTCGACAGAGGTGTGAGCCGATGCATAAATGAGAAGCATTTTAAAGGACACGTTTTTAAAAATGGTTTTCCACAAAACCAGGCCTACGAAACAATGAAAAATTGTTGAACAAATTTGCATGCACACATTTTTGAAGAGCTCAAACCACAAGCAAGAGTGTTTAATAAAAATGAGTATTCACTATACAGTCAGCAATCATAGCTCAAATTGTTTAGAACAACACTTAAATTAGCTTATACATATTCAATGGCCTGATATTTTGCAGGTGCCGTAACCTTGAGCATAGGAAACCAATGGACCCGTACCTTCTAACAGCATTACCATTAGTGCATTATTCCATTATCTAGCAGTAAGTAGATTCGCTCCCCAAAAAAATCTGAAAGGGAATTAAAAAAAATAGCAGCATTCAACAAAATAATTTTAATAACTTCAACTGATCCAGACGCCATAGATAATTCGATTTATAAATAATATATAAAGTATCAAAATAATACATTAAAATCAAAATTATTTAAAATATATATAATAATAATGTATAAAAATAATGTGGGATATTCTTTAGCGGTTTTAATGCTGAATTATTTCATGGGGGGGGAAATGGAAATATCGATGAATACATAATGAGTTAATTCTTAAAGGTTCCGAGCGCTTCCGCAGTCATTACACACCATGAAGAAAGATGCGTAAAAACGCGCGGCTCCGCGCTTCAGCTGCCCTGCCGTTGCTCGGTTGACTGCCACCATCGTGTGGAGAGAGGATGAAATAACGTAACTGCTCGTTCACACTTGAAAAAACAAAAATCAGCCAAGAAACAAGACCATTTAAAAATAAACGGAATCAACCATATCCATATTCAGGCACGTAACAGTGTGCGCCAACGCGCAATGGCGGTGCAAATAGTGATTTCTCATCACCAGTGGATTTCTGATGTCTTCCATACATCTCTGACGAATGCTTTGACATTTTTTGATTGATAAGGATCGTTAAGCACAAATATAAATGAAGCCGCGGCAGTAGTATCGTGAATTGCTCTCGGATGTAATTTGGACACTTGGAGTTTGCCACACAAGTATTTGCGCTGCCAGAGTGAGAATAAAAGATCACTGGGAGTTTACGGGTTGACAATATTGAATGTGCACAGACATGTGTCCATATATTAAATGAAATGCTATGCCAGAACACAAAGCTACCCAATAAGACCGATATGAAGGATGGATAAGCACTTTTACGCACGGGAGTTGGACGCTCACCTGACTGCGAGGTGCCCAGGGGAACGATCACAGCAGTGAGGATGAGGACGATGGTGATGATGTCAGATCGCATTTTGATCATATGAAGAGACTGCATATCCATTTCTTCACATGTCCACTCCAGTGTCCCGCTGGCGAGCTGTCAAATGTCTTTTAGCCTGTGCGTCTTTGCGCAGCTGTTCACATAGAGCGCATGGTCTGGAGTTGAGCCTTTGTTTTATGTCTGCAGGTAAAACTGGATCAGTTCATTAAATGACAAGAGGTGAACGGGAGTTATTCCTTGTCTTAATGTGACTGCGTTGGGACTGTCATCACTCTACGCTGAATTCCGGACCGAGTTACGGTCTCCGTGCTCGGGCGCGCGCCTTGAGTGCTTGAACACCGCCCACCTAAGCCCTGGTTGGCCAAAAGTGTGAATTCATTAAGGTGAGGCACGCCCCCAAACACAAATCTGTTATTGTGTGTGGATTTTGGTTCTTACTACAGTGCTCGGAGTCAAAGTTCGAACGGAAAGAACATTTAATTCCACTTCCACATCCTCAAGACTACTCAAAACTGCAATAACGTAAGATAGTTTCAAATATTTGAAATTCATTTATTCTGTTTTGCATGTCTCAATGCTTTGTAGACTTGGTACCATGGCAATACAATGTTTCTTGGCCATGTACAAAGACAACAACCTGGTATTCCATGAAGTACAGTGTAAATATCATTGTATACAGATATAGCATTCAGTACCTGATATTAGTGCAGGATTATTTCTTAACAATACAGTACTTTGTTTGTAAGTGTTAGGGTTTCATTTAGCATTTTAGTTTTTAAAGACATGTGTGCTTGTGTGGCCACAGTGACGTGAATTCTTCCACTATGCCTTCATACACATGTACAAACTTCACATAAAAACAATGTTTTAAACAATAGCGCCATCTGGTGCAAAGATGAAGACAAACACAATAGCTGTGTCCACAAACCTTTGTTTGGAACAGCATACAACTCTTCTGTTGTAGGGTGAATTCTGCATTGCAATATACTTTAAATAGTATACCTACCGTGCATCGTAAGCTAAATGTGTGTATGCATTGAATACCCAGGCAATCCATTTGCAGTATACAACAGAGAATGCTACAGTGAACACAGTACTGCAACGTGATTGCAATTTCCTTCAACATTTCCAGTGTGATTAGTGAACCGGACACCATTTGATTTGACTGCAGAGTTAAAAAAAATTTTAACACAAAATTGGACTAAAATAAGGCAGTATGAGAGTATTCTTTTCCCAACATGGCTCCAGTGAGCGGCCTGCCAAGATAATATTTTTGGGCGTCATAGGCAAATTTGCAATATACAGCGATCAGGCATAATATTATGACAATATTCTTCCTAATAGTGTTGGTCCTCCTTTTGCAGCAAAAAATGCCCTGACCCGTCGAGGCATGGACTCCACTAGACCCCTGAAGGTGTGCTGTGGTATCTGGCACCAAGATGTTAGCAGCAGATCCTTTGAGTCCTGTAAGTTGCAAGGTGGGGCCTCCATGAATCTGACTTGTTTGTTCAGCACATCCAACAGATGCTCGGTTGGATTGAGATCTGGGGAATTTGGACGCCTAGTCAACACCTCAAACTCGTTGTTGTGCTCCTCAAACCATTCCTGAAACATTTTGCTTTGTGGCAGGGCGCATTATCTGCTGAAAGAGGCCACAGCCACCAGGGAATACTGTTTCCATGAAAGGGTGTAAATGGACTGCAACAATCCACATGGATGGCAGGACCCAAGGTTTCCCAGCCCAACATTGCCCAAAGCATCACACTGCCTCTGCCGGCTTGCCTTCTTCCCATAGTGCACCTGGTGCCAGGTGTTCCCCAGGTAAGCAACGCACACGCACCCGGGCATCCACGTGAAGTAAAAGAAAACGTGATTCATCAGACCAGGCCACCTTCTTTCATTGCTGTGTGGTCCAGTTCTGATACTCACATGTCCACTGTTGGCACTTTCGGCGATGGACAGGGGTCAGCATGGGCACCCTGACTGATCTGCGGCCATGCAGCTCCATACACAACAAACTGTGATGCAGTGTGTATTCTGGCACCTTTCAATCAGAACCAGCATTAACTTCTTGAGCAATTTGAGCTACAGTAGCTCGTCTGTTTGATCGGACCACACAGACCAGTCTTCGCTCCTCACGTGCATCAATGAGCCTTAGCCGGTTCACCACTGTTCCTTTCTTGGACCACTTTTGATAGATACGGACCACTGCAGAGTTGCCATTTTGGAGATGCTCAGACCCGGTTGTCTAGCCATCACAATTTAGCCCTTGTTAAACTCGCTCAAATCCTTGCCCATTTTTCCTGCTTCTAACACATCAACTTTGAGGACAAAATGTTCACTTGCTGTCTCATATATTCCACCCACTAACAGGTGCTGTGATGAAGAGATAATCAGTGTTATTCACTTCACCTGTCATCATAATGTTATGCCTGATCAGTGTATAATGCCTAAGAATGTGTTTGGGTAGGAAGCTCACTACGTTTTGAGCCAAAGCCAATGGCTGCATCCGAAATCACATACTCTCGAGTAGGTATTCATTTTGAATAAGTAATCACTTCACAAAGTATTTTCTATAGTATTGGTGTGTGTAGTATGAATGTAAATTGGACGTACTACATTCGCCATGTTGTCATTATCATGTGACCTACCAGCGTCAGCTACGTCGCTTCACTGTCATTCACAAATCCTCTCCCGTGGTTAGTAAAGTGCCCATCGTACGCACACTTCAGAATCTCACCGGAAGAAGTAGGTCATCCAGGTACTTTTTGCCTACACTTTTGAGTACTGTGAATTCGGACATCACATACTACACTCACCTAAAGGATTATTAGGAACACCTGTTCAATTTCTCATTAATACAATTGTCTAATCAACCAATCACATGGCAGTTGCTTCAATGCGTTTAGGGGTGTGGTCCTGGTCAAGACAATCTCCTGAACTCCAAACTGAATGTCAGAATGGGAAAGAAAGGTGATTTAAGCAATTTTGAGCGTGGCATGGTTGTTGGTGCCAGACGGGCCGGTCTGAGCATTTCACAATCTGCTCAGTTACTGGGATTTTCACGCACAACCATTTCTAGGGTTTACAAATGGTGTGAAAAGGGAAAAACATCCAGTTTGCAGCAGTCCTGTGGGCGAAAATGCCTTGTTGATGCTAGAGGTCAGAGGAGAATGGGCCGACTGATTCAAGCTGATAGAAGAGCAACTTTGACTGAAATAACCACTCGTTACAACCGAGGTATGCAGCAAAGCATTAGTGAAGCCACAACACGCACAACCTTGAGGCGGATGCGCTACAACAGCAGAAGACCCCACCGGGTACCACTCATCTCCACTACAAATAGGAAAAAGAGGCTACAATTTGCACAAGCTCACCAAAATTGAACAGTTGAAGACTGGGAAAATGTTGCCTGGTCTGATGAGTCTCGATTTCTGTTGAAACATTCAGATGGTAGAGTCAGAATTTGGCATAAACAGAATGAGAACATGGATTCATCATGCCTTGTTACCACTGTGCAGGCTGGTGGTGGTGGTGTAATGGTGTGGGGGATGTTTTCTTGGCACACTTTAGGCACCTTAGTGCCAATTGGGCATCGTTTAAATGCCACGGCCTACCTGAGCATTGTTTCTGACCATGTCCATCCCTTTATGACCACCATGTCCCCATCCTCTGATGGCTACTTCCAGCAGGATAATGCACCATGTCACATCATTTCAAATTGGTTTCTTGAACATGACAATGAGTTCACTGTACTAAAATGGCCCCCACAGTCACCAGATCTCAACCCAATAGAGCATCTTTGGGATGTGGTGGAACGAGAGCTTCGTGCCCTGGATGTGCATCCCACAAATCTCCATCAACTGCAAGATGCTATCCTATCAATATGGGCCAACATTTCTAAAGAATGCTTTCAGCACCTTGTTGAATCAATGCCACGTAGAATTAAGGCAGTTCTGAAGGCAAAAGGGGGTCAAACACAGTATTAGTATGGTGTTCCTAATAATCCTCTAGGTGAGTGTATATGGTAGGGAAGTATGTGATTTCAGGTGCAGCCATAGTTAACAGACTCATACACAGACAAAGCTCCATAGCCCTAGTAAGCCATTTTTGGGCAATACAGGCAAATTCATATTATGTATTATATCCATCTAGATAGGCAGCTCACTAGATTTTAGGGCAAATCCAGTGATAACCTATGCACAAAACTCTTAAGAGAACAAATGATGAAAGCAAACTGTAAAAAGTTTACACACAAATTACTCCAATTCTTTCCTTAGTGGTAGAATTCCTCTTTAATATACTTTACAAATGGATATACACCCCTGAAGAGAAACAAAAAAAGTCAAATTAAATAAAGTGAATCCTCACTAATTGAACAGGCTTTATGGCTGAGCAGTTCAGTAGCCCAGTGCATGCTACCAAATCAGACATGTATTAAAATCCCAGTCTCTCTCGCTCAAACACACACTCGCTTTCACACAAACACAGTACTAGCATACAGGTATTCTTGTGTACATGCACACATCGGTAAAGCTGAATGTATACACTGACAAAAATGCATACAAGAGCAAGGCTAAATCTCACCGACACATCCAGAACAAGTCAGGGTCATATTTCACCCCAAAATCAAAAGTAATAAGAAATTATATTTTGCATTTTTATATTATTTGATTATAATTATGTATCATTTCCTCAAAAGGTCCTAATGGAAAAAATATTATTATTTTTTAAAATAGGAGGAAAACACATAATAATGTCACAACTAAAAAAAATATTCAATCTATGCAAAATAGAATTCCTTGTTTTTTTCCCCCTTTGATTTTAAGTGTAAAACGTGAGCTGGACATTCGTGAGTTTCACCCATAAACGTCTCACAGATTTGTACTGAAATAGTTTCATAACTCACTCAGAGGCACCTGCAGATATTCTGATATTTCTACGCGTGATACGGAGTAATCTGATAACTGCAGTGATTTTACACGAGGGGAGGTGCCGAGTTACAAGAAATGGCTTTACAGAATCCGCTCGGAAATCCAGCGACGTATTCTGCGGGACATCAGTGCTATATGTTTTTGCGCATTGGTGGACTCCTCCCCCGGGGCGAACGAACCAATGGAACTTTGGGATTTCTATGACATCACTTAAGAACAAATGAATCTCAGTGTTTGTAAGTTGTCAAGTTTTGAGAAGCAGGCTGCAGAAGTTGGCTTACAACGTATGTCCAGTTATATGTGGCAAAAACACAGAGGCACTAGCATGGGAGGTGACATCCGAGAGGTTACACGTCCTCGTTTTCATGATCACCATCTTTGTACTTCTTTTTTTCTTTTCTTTTTTTGTGGGGGGAGGGGGGTGGAGAAGTAAAATCAAACTTGATTGAGAAGAAGCAGCGAGAGTGTCCGCTTCAAAATAAAAATCCCACAGAAATGGACAGTAAGGCCCACATCCCCCCCTCCCAAATCTTGATCAGGGACTTGCGGCGTCATTCATTACACATTTTAACTGTCTTCTTTCCCCAAGAATGTTTTAATAGTTTGAGATTTTGTCTCTGTTGCAGTCTGGATTGACGTAGATCTGCAAAGTCACATGCATGTGAGAGGGGCTCTCGTGGCAAACAGAGACATCATCTTGCATAGTTTTTGATGAAGTCCTGAACTTTGTTCCTGAAATCCTCCTAAAACAGGAAGCATTAAGGAAACTGATGGGTTTGGATAAAACGTGTACCTGCAAATTCTCTGCACATAGGGTTGGGTGATACATTGACTATTTATGATATATTCAAGACTATTTTCTTGGCAATATAGTATATGCAATATCTTTGTATTTAATTTTTAATTTTTAGCCATTACATTTCCAAAAGACTGTGACAGTAGACGTGTTTGCAAATCTGTTTAAAGGGATACTTCACCCAAAAAATTCTGTCATTAATCACTCACCCTCATGTCATTCCAAACCCGTAAGACTTCCGTTCATCTTCAGAACACAAAAGATCTTTTTGATAAAATCTGAGATTTCTGTCCCTCCATATACAGCTTTGCAACTGACACTTTGACGCTTCAAAAAGTTCATAAAGAGATTGTGAAACTAATCAGTAGGAAATGAGCAGTTTCTGAAGAGATTTGATCGCTTCATCTGATGAACAGATTGAATTTAGGCTTTTCTTCACATATAAACATTCATCAACTCACACATCAGTTGTGGTAAAGCAGCACGTCTGAGCTTCAGACGCGTTTCTTTGAGCGTCTTGCGCGAGTGGTGCTTTTTGTGCATTCACACGTTTGAAGCGAATTCGTTTCTGATGACCGAGTTGAAAAATTTGAACTTTGGCGTCAATTTGCGCCACGTTATCCAATCAGGAGCCTGCTCGCTGCTGTCATGTGGTAAAGTGACTCCAAAGTTCAAGAAACCCTGCATAATTTAAAAATACTACTTTTGTGTCACAAAATGTAGTTTTAAGACTTTTTCAGGTGAGAATGTAGTTGTTTAAAGCTCAAATCTGTAGTTCATTTATAAAGAGAGCGCCTATTTAAAAAAAAATTTATCTTGAGCTTTTGGAGATATGAGATCCAGGCGATCACCGGGCGCTCAGCGCTCATTAACCCCGGCATGAGCAGCCTTTCCTCGGCTAGTCCTTCTGACGTTTGCCGCTGGCTCTGATGTCCTGTAGTGGTGCATCTTGTGTGGATCTAACGGGCGATCTTTGGTGTCATGAATCTATCATTTGTTGTCTGCCAAATCGTTTTGACTGAGGGCAAAGAGAAGTTTCATAACTTTATTCTTTAGGATATTTAAATATACATGCAGTGAAGATAATGTAGTAGTTGCCTGGACCAAATTTGTATGGCTATTAATGTTTAATATATATTTTTAATGAAAATGAAAAGAGGCAGAGTGGTGTTTTATGACATATTTCTCCTGGAGCGCCTTGAACGCTCGTCTATTTCGCTTCAAGCGCTCAATTTATACCAGCATCCAATTCGCTGTGGATGCGCGAACGGATTCAAAATGTTCAAGCATCTAAATAGTCACGATTTTGACGCTCTATTCGCGTTTGGTGTGAACGCAGCATTACGCAGCACATTTGAGCTTCCTCAAGAACCAATGAGGTTCATTCTCATATTACGCAGCAAGTTTGAGCTTTCAAAAGAGGTTTGTTCCCGCACATCAAGCTGGTTCGGTTGAGCTTCTGTTTATGTTGCTGATCAATGTTTATATGTGAATAAAAGCCTAAATTAAATCTGCTCATCATATAACGCAATCTTGTCTATTTAGTCTCTATTTAGACAAAATCACAGTTTTATGATCTCTTTATTAACTCTTTGAATCGTCAAAGTTGTAGTTGCGTAGCTGTCTACAAAAGGACAGAAATCTCTCTGATTTCATCAAAAAGATCTTAATTTGTGTTCAAGATGAACAAAAGTCTTACGGGTTTGGAACGACATGAGGGTGAGTAATTAATGACAAAATTTTCCTTAAATGCGTGATGTGTGCTGGTGTTCTACCTTGTCCCGTAAATGATGCTCTGCTGCATCTATATTCAGTGGGTCATCAAAGTTAAGAAGATCCTGTGAGAGAAACGACACAGCTATTGGTTTTCATACTCAAAATTGAAAACGGATTATCACAGCTCTTTCTTGAAGATAGCATGTGTACTCACAGTAAAGAGTGAATTCAGTCCCCATACTACATCCTGAAGACATAAAAATGGGTGGGAAAAATACAGATTAGCCAACACAGAAACTTGTCATGCTGACTTCTGCAAAAAAAAACATAATTTTCTTTGCAATAAATAAACCGTGGAAGCTTGTTTCTGCCACTGAATCAAAAATAAAAAAGGTAATTGTGATCTCACAATTCTTTTTGTTTACATCTTGCAAAAGTCACTTCTGACTTTTTTCCCTCAGAATTGCGTGAAACTCGCAGTTGTAAGTTATAAGGTCCAATTCTGAAGAAAAAAAGACTGAATTGTGAGATAAAAAGTTGCCATTACCTTTTTCATTTTTTATTCTGTGGCAGAAACAAGCTTCCATAATTAAGGAAGGAAGGAAGGAAGGAAGGAAGGAAGGAAGGAAGGAAGGAAGGAAGGAAGGAAGGAAGGAAGGAAGGAAGGAAGGAAGGAAGGAAGGAAGGAAGGAAGGAAGGAAGGAAGGAAGAAAGAAAGAAAGAAAGAAAGAAAGAAAGAAAGAAAGAAAGAAAGAAAGAAAGAAAGAAAGAAAGAAAGAAAGAAAGAAAGAAAGAAAGAAAGAAAGAAAGAAAGAAAGAAAGAAAGAAAGAAAGAAAGAAAGAAAGTAAACACTTTAATGAATTTCCCAAGATGCAGAAATTACCTGTAGCGTACGAGTGGGTGCCCATCCAGTACCATCAATTGAATGCTCTCGCAATAAACTTTGCAAAGACATTAAGATGAATACAATATCATTTAAAGAACATTAAAAAAATCAAAACAATGTGGAGTCTGACACATTACGACACATGAATACATAACAAATACAGATATATATACCTCAGGCAGATCTCTCCGGTTTCTGCAATGTTTGGGTGCCATATTCTAGTCAAGCACTTGACTTTAGGAGGCTGTGGAAAGCAGAGCATGATTTGTTATTTCCATGTTTGATTTTGTGTTTGGTTTACAGGAATAAATCGCTCAAATATGAACAAATCTGCCATCAAGTTCATGGCAGTCCGAACCCAAACGATTCAGTGGAACAGAACATCTGGCAACACTTTACAATAAGTTTTCATTAGTTAAAATTAGTTAATGAATTAACTATTATGAACGAACCATGAGCAGTACATTTGTTACTGGATTTGTTATTCTGTGTTTATGTTAGTTAATAAAAATGTGTTATTTTAGTCTATAAAGTTTTAAAAATGGATATTTTTCTTACACAAACACCCCACAATGCTTCAGAAGGCCTTTATTAACCCCCCTGGAGCCGTGTGGAGCAGTTATATGATGGATGGAAGGATGCACTTTTATGGACTTCATAAACGAAACAACAATTCACTGCCATTGTAATGCTTGGATTAGCCAGGACTTTATTAATATAACTTTCGTCTGAAAGAAGAGTGACATATACACCTAGGATGACTTGAGGGTGAGTAAATCATGGGCTAATTTTCATTTTTGGGTGAACTAACCCTTTAAGACCGGTCTCAGGACCAACACCCGTCTCGAGTACTACAATAATAATGACCTCCTTTCACACAAATTACTTCTGGTCATTACAATGCAGCTAGGTTTTTAAATTATCACAGAGGTTTGTATAATGCTTTGCTTAAAGGGTTAGTTCACCCAAAAATGAAAATTCTGTCATTAATTACTTACCCTCATGTCGTTCGACACCCGTCAGACCTCCGTTCATCTTCGGAACAGAAATGAAGATATTTTAGTTGAAATCTGATGGCTCTGAAAGGCCACCATTGGCTCAATGGCACGTTACACTCTCAAGACCCTTAAAAGGTACTAAAGACGTCGTTACAAAGTCCATCTCACTACAGTGGTTCTAAAATAACTTTATGAATCGGCGACAATAGTTTTTGTGCGCAAAAAAACCCTAAATAACGACTTACATAGTGATGACGATTTCAAAACAAGGCATCATGAAGCTTCGAAGCGTTATGAATCAGTGAGCCGAATGATGATTCGGATCGCGTGTCAAACCGCCAAACTGCTGAAATTTGGAGATTCAAACCGCTGATTCGACTCATTGATTCATAACGCTTCGAAGCTTCATGAGGCCGTGTTTTGAAATCGTCATCACTATGTAAGTCGTTATTTAGGGTTTTTTTGCGCACAAAAACTATTGTCGCCGATTCATAAAGTTATTTTAGAACCACTGTAGTGAGATGGACTTTGTAACGACGTCTTTAGTACCTTTTAAGGGTCTTGAGAGTGTAACGTGCCATTGAGCCAATGGTGGCCTTTCAGAGCCATCAGATTTCAACTAAAATATCTTCATTTCTGTTCCGAAGATGAACGGAGGTCTGACGGGTGTCGAACGACATGAGGGTAAGTAATTAATGACAGAATTTTCATTTTTGGGTGAACTAACCCTTGAATGCCTTTTTCCTCCATAATATTTCCTGATTTTGCTCAAACCTTGGGCTGTGGGTCCATGTCTGGATCTCTGCACAGCTTTTACGGGGCTATTACAGGTCCTCTAAGGTCAAGGATGGGTTGTGTTATATATGTGTGCATTTGTGTGGGCACGCTCAGGCAGCTATTTTATTGAATTCAGACACTGCAGAACATCAGTAATGGCTGCAAACATCTATTTAACTGCCCCGCTTACAAATGGACTAATAAAATCATCGTTGCAGTGCAAGTGAGTAAGTGTGGCATTACCTCATTACTTCATGATATGTCACAGACACTTACCACCATATTATAGGCTTCAAGAACTTCAATCTCAAACTGAAACTTTCCACCAAGGTAATAGCCTTCATCTGAAGAGATTTTTTTGTAGAAATGTAAGGTTATCTTTTCACTTGCACAATACAAAACATTTGACAGATACTAGCAATGAAACAAAAAGACGAGCAAAGGCCTATTCAATGTAAATCATCTGAAAATAAGCTAATTATATTTATTTGCTCTACTGGTTCCAGACACATGACCCATAAGACAATAGAAAGTAGATTATAATGTTTTATTTTAAATACTTGTGATCTGTGAGAAAAGGCCTTCCTATTAGGTACGGATAGGTCAAGTGAACTCTTCCACATTTGAGCATTTGCATTTAATGGATGTTAACAGTTTACCCTTTTTAAAAGAGGTCAGAATTACCTGGAGAAATGGCCAACTGAAAGTTATGTAGTTTGTTTTCATCAGGAAATGTAACTTTACAAGTATCTGCAGAAAGAATAATATACAGAATAATAGTTACTAATCACAACAAATATATAAATTAGCATCTGCATTACAATTCAACTGCAATACCATTCAGATCCAGAGAGATTTGTAGCACAAAAGAGAATAATTTATGGTTTGTTTGTTTTTTTCATCATTATAAAATGTCCACTGCGATGTATAAAAGAAGCAGCATTGTGGACGCTCAAAACTCATACAATAAATCAGACAAAAATCATGTTATGGCCAATAACTAATAAATGGCCGCTATTCAAATTCTATAATATTTTGACAAAAGAAATTAAAATAAATCACAAAACACCAAAGTCAATCATTTCAAATGCTACAAGGCATAATTTAGGTAGGCTATATCAACATTATAATGAACAATGTGAATATTTATCAATAAAGATTGCAGTTATTGACACTTCTTGGGATTAACTTTAAATTAACTTTATATATAATTGTTTGTATATGTAAAATGATATATAGCAATGTCCTGGATAAGATATACTCACTTGGAAGGTTGGCCTCAAGTTCTGCAACCTCTGTAAACACAAACGAAAGCATTCAAAACTGATGACACCAGCTTTTACTAATGACATAAACAGATGTTTTAGAACGATATATCGTTTTAAAATTTCCTTTGCTACTAGAATACTTCCCTGAATTGTTTATTATTGGAATCTTTGTCTATGAAGCACTGATACAAGAAAAAGCATATACATGGTCGCCAGCTATATATGGCCACCTGCAATCTCACAACACCATTTCTAAATATTCTGTTGGGGAAGATCCAATGACCTCACAGATTCAAAAAATAGCCTGAGTGTTTGACTGCAGATGGGAACTGCTTCATAAGCTGCTGGTAATGGCACACTGACTCCTCCTCTCAGACTGTTATATATAGAGTTTACTGCTTTTCTGATCTGGCCTGCCTCACATCACCTTACTGGCACTACAACAATGATCTGATTATAAAGTGTGTTGAATCATGACTGACAGATAGACAGACTGACAGATAGACAGACTGATAGACAGACAGACTGATAGACAGACAGACAGACTGATAGACAGACAGACTGATAGACAGACAGACAGACAGACAGACAGACAGACAGACAGACAGACAGACAGACAGACAGACAGACAGACAGACAGACAGACAGATAGACAGACAGATAGATAGATAGATAGATAGATAGATAGATAGATAGATAGATAGATAGATAGATAGATAGATAGATAGATAGATAGATAGATAGATAGATAGATAGATAGATAGATAGATAGATAGATAGATAGATAGATAGATAGATAGATAGATAGATAGATAGATAGATAGATAGATAGATAGATAGATTTTTAAAACACTTCTACGGTACAAAGCATGTTTTTCCTCTTGTATTAGTAAAAAGAGTTACAAATGGTTTCTTTAACCTTGTGGTTTTTTTTGTGGAAGTCACGTCCCACAACCTGTTCATGTTTGTAACTGCCTAATATGTATGTGACCTTATCAGAACAGACCTAAAAATGGGTTGTGAAGCACCAGGCGCTCTAGTGTCATGATCCCCGCACAGGCAGGAGGAGTGTTTGGTCAGAGATTCGTACCTTTGATGAGCAGTCGATCTCTGATGGACACTCTATGAGAGGCATCGTTGGAGCCTGCAGGGGTCCGGCCGGCCCTCATGCCCTCCTCCCTCTTCAGCTTACTGGCTAACGTCAGCATACCAGCAGACCAACATATACACACTCACACACCTGTGAGGAACACAAATGCACACAATGACGGTGAACAGTTTACTAAAACATGTCACTTGAAATAAATGAACGAAAAAAAATGGTAACACTTTACAATAAGGTTGTATTAGTTAACATTAGTTAATGCATTAGTTACTAACAATGAACAACACCTCTGTTCAGCATTAGTTAATCTTTGTTAACGGAAGTCCAGCTGTTAAACATTAACAAAGATAAATAAATGCTTTATAAGTGCAAGTAAAATACAGAACAATTTAAATGGAAAATCTAAAAATAAAATCTAATTCAAATGTTATGTCCCAGTGAATGCTAGGCCTGTGTTTTTCCCTGTTTTGCAGGTATGGTGTTTAGTGGGGTTGTGGTTTTTCCACCTGAGGCTCATTCTTGGGGTTATAAGAACTGCAGTGCTGATGATTACGGAGGAGGGCTATGCCGTGACTGCTTTTTTTTCGTTTGTAATATTTATTTAATCACATTCATTCAGACCTTGAGCTTACAGTCATCTTTCATGCACGTTTTTCACTACTGACTTCCACTAATACTGACTATTTGAATACCATTGTTAATTATGATATTTATATAATATAAATTACAACACTCTGTGTTGCCTCTCGTTCATGTTGCAATTGTGAGCCGGTTAAAAAAAAAAAAAAACACACACACTGGTGAATATTCAACACACTTTGCATTATTATTTTACATTTTAAATCTAACTCTTGAACAGTTAAATAGGCTACCCGACTTTGTGCAATAACCTATTTATTTGACCTTATTTATTCATATTATTATTCACAATACTGTAAATGTGTTCATTTGTAAATGTTTATTCTGACTTAATTTTATACTTTTATATATTTGTTATTCTTAAATGTTATTATGTGTCTTGTTATTTTTATATGCATGTACAGAAAACTTCAATACCAAGGTAAATTCCTTGTGTGTGCAAGCAAACGTGGCAATAAAGCACTTTCTGATTCTGACATTATTTATTTTTGGGGTTGCAAAAACCCCAATTTAGTAGGCCTATGTTTTCTGCAAAATATTTGCAATGATAATCAAATTTGTATTTTTAGCCAAAATACAACAGTTAGTTACTAAATTATTAAAAATATTATAAATCTATTATTTTTCCGTTCAAATTCGTTTAGGTTCCTTGAACTCAATAGCCATGTATTATTGAAGCTTTAATCCTCTGTTGTTGTATTACAAATGTATCTTTTCCAAATAATATGTTTGTCTTATATGTCTGGGTTTCTGTATTTGTATACAGCAAGCAAAAAATACAATAACAAATTATTTAAAAAAAAAAGAATAATCAGTGTGCTGCAGTTTGTATATCAATCATAATTTATTCATGCTTTTTTGTATTCTGAAACAAGCAGCTACTGTATTGTAATAAATACATTATTATTACTATTATTAACTGTGCATATGTAAACTATATGTTTAAACTACGTACATGTCATCAAATCACATCCTTGTTAATTTAGGACAGATTTATTTTATACCAACAAACCTTACTGGAGATCACATGAAGTACATTGACATTATACTGGCCATATAGAATTACATAACTGCAGCCTCTTTGAAACAACAACAAATATATATATTTAGAGAAAAACAGACTGGCCAAGCATTTTACTACATATTCTGCTACAGATATGTTATTACATGTATACAACTTAAACACAAAGGGACACAATCTCTAGTGTGAAAGCATCAAGTACCATGACATTACCATGATTTTGGTGACATGGTTTCACGGTAATATGTCACTGACAAAACAAACAAATCGACAATAACATGTTTTATTAACAAGTAATGTGGTAATAGCATGGCATTCTTTAAAGTATCTTAGAATAGCATGTAAATACTCTGGTACAGGAATAGGGTAATCTGTCAAAACAAATGAATAAATCAAAGTACCATGGTATTACCATCTGTCACCATTTGTGTGGTACCTTAATACTCTGGTATAAAGCAATATTAAACCTCCTAAAACATTTATATATGTTGTAGAGACTACCATAAGCGTACCAGATGCAGATGTTTTGAAATAAAACAATACAAACTTTCATAATCATCAGTTACCGGTTCGGATTTGAGCTGTTATTGTGCTAACATGTACATTCGGAGCTACATTTTATCCCCCATCACACAGTGCATTTTTTATCCTGGAATTGAGATGCCTATCTTGTTATATACTGAAAGTAAGTGACTAAAAGGTCTTTATTTTCATAATACAACTCTGGAAAATGTCAAATAACTCGGCTGCGATCGATATTACACTTACCTGCCGCTGTCAGAGTCACTGAACTGTCCTGTTTACACCATAATCAGGATACTGCAAATAGATTTCACGCCGTTTACCCACAAATAACTTTTATGTAAAACAGGCTAAATGTCGTTAAAAGAAATAGAATTGAGTGGAATACTGTGCGGATTAGTTCCGCTGAGTTTACTGATTTCCGCTGCCCGAGCGGTTTACAAGCCGGAAGTTGCTCCGTTCATTCAAAAAAAGAGTCCGTATGGAATCAAACGCCATAGATAAAATTTCCGCCCTTTTTTGTGCAAAGCTAATACGATTTTGAGCACTTTAGCTCATTATTTTATGGTGTTCCTAGATACATTACACTAAACACATGATATAATAATCCAACAGTTAAGTGTTTATTGGTCAACACACATGCTTTAATGTTCTTAGAAGTATTGATAAACAATTGAAACAGAGAAATCATTTTAGGATGTCTGTGGTTTAGCGGCTAATAAATAGAAGTATTTCACTGCCACTATTACTTCTGTGTCAGTCGAAGAGACCCCCATTGCTTCCAACAACCTGAAAAAAAGTAGAATAAAATGAAATAAAATGTTTAAATGCTAACACAAATAAAATGACAATTAATACAATTTTAATATTTTTTTTTATAAATATGATATATTTAAATTTCAGAAATAATTTGATTAATTTAAAAAGAAAAATTATGTGTTGACATGTTTGTTTATTTTCTTAAGCCATCTTAAGATTTCTTAAGATCTATGTATGTAGGCCTGTGTAGATTGAAATACATGAATGACACTGGAGCAAATCAAAAAGCTATTGCTTCTTTCAGAGCATCAGAGGTGAAGTTCCTTAAAGATGTTTTATGAGCTAAGACTGTCTGTTACCTGTCTGTGATGGTCTGAGACAGTCTCTTGGCCTCAACAGGATCCTTCTCCAGGAAACCTTGATAGGTAGCGAAAGTTTCAACTAAGCCAATGAACCTTGACAGTGGCATCATCATTGGAACCTTCAGACATTCGTGCCTGTGCAACAAATACAGGCATTTAAGTGTGAATCTGACATTTGTATATTACATTTTGCAGTAAGAAAAAGTATTTTAAGTTGTTACGCTATTCAATTATATTATACAATTAAAAAAAATTCTTCCCACATACCACTCTTTATCATTGTATGAAACAAGGTCATAGATCTTCTTGTACACTTGGAGGGAACTGGATCCTATATAAGCTTTCCGAAAAGGGTGCAGGGTTGCATAGAACTGTGAATTAAATAGCATACAATTAAAAAAAAAAAAAAGATTTTGCACTGAAGATCTGTAGTGCTATAGAAAACCAGTCAATTTTAATGATGCATCATGCTTCACATAGACCACCTCATTTCAAATAATATAGGTTTCCTGAGCAACAACCCATGAAACATTTTGTTTGTGATTTATTTAACCTCTTGGCAGATTTCATTGAGTTTTGAGGTACTTTCTCCATATTCCAGCTCAAAATCCATGGTGTAGCTGAGCAGAGCGAGGCAGCCTCCTGGCCTCAGAATCCGGTCTGCCTCCTGCAGGAAGCGAGGATGGTCGAACCAGTGAGCAGCTGACATGGATATAACCAAGTCGGCAATATCATCCTCAAAGGGCAACTCCTCTGCAGGACTCTGTCTAATGGTGCAGGATAAACAGATACATATAGTGTGAGTGTAGTGGGGAAAAATGAGGGGGGGGGGGGGGGATAATTATAAATAATAAATAAAAAAATATTATATATATATATATATATATATATATATATATATATATATATATATATATATATATATATATATATATATATATATATATATATATATATATATATATATATATATATATATATGTGTATATACTCCATACTCCGACAGGCATAACCAATATAGCCAACTCTCTTCATGAGCGTGATAAGGCCTGGGCAAAAGCGAGGAAAACAAGCCTGGATTCTGATTGGCTGCTCTTCAGGAGACTGCGCAATTTGTGCACCGTGGCTATAAGAAAGGCCAAAGCTGACCACTTTCTTATAGAAACTTCAAATAATTTAAATAACCCCTTAAAATTCTGGAAGACGATTAAATCCTTGGTCGGAAACAAAACTGGCATTGAGCTGCCACCATAGCCATTTTCAGTTTCAGAAGTGCATAAAGCCCTCACACTTTTAGACATTAGAAAATCGGCTGGTCCTGATAACTTGGAGCCTTATTTTCTACAGTAGCATCTGATTTTATTGCACTGCCTTTGACTTTGATCTTTTTAATCTTTCTCTGGACACGAATGAAATTCCACTTATATGGAAATCCGCATTTATTCTTCCTCTGTTAAAAGGAGGCGACCCGACTGATTTAAATAATTACAGACCCAACTCGAAACTGTCTGTCCTGGCCAAGGTTATGGAAACTCATGTGAACGAACAATTGAAAGAGTTTCTAACTATCAACAATATTTTGTCTAATTTTCAATCAGGTTTTCGTCAAAAACACAGCACAACTACAGCAGCCCTAAAAGTAGTAAATTATTTTATTGACTGTTTAGATAAAAAACAACATTGTGCAGCTCTCTTCATTGACCTATCGAAGGCTTTTGATACTGTGGATCATGCAATATTAAAACAAAGACTCCTCAGTGTTGGGTTGTCAGAACAAACAGTTTGCTGGTTTGAAAACTATCTATCAGGTAGATCCCAGTGTGTACAGGTAGATGGTCTAACGTCCAGCCCTCTTAGTATATCCAAGGGTGTGCCCCAGGGGTCAGTGCTGGGACCACTTCTATTTATTTTATATATTAACAATCTTGATCAAAATGTCTCCAATGCAAATTTTCATTTCTATGCCGATGATACTGTGATATACTGCCCTGCATCAACTCCAAACCAAGCTCTTTGTCAGCTTCAACTTGCTTTTGATACTGTACAACGTACCTTGTTCGATTTAAAACTTGTTTTGAATAACGACAAAACAAAACTCATGTTGTTCTCAAATGCAAAATCAAAGTCACGGAACCTTCTACCCATCACTATTTCTCAGGGCTCCGAGATTGAGTCTGTCTCTAAATTCAAGTATCTTGGTATCCTAATTGATGATTCACTCTCTTTTAAACCTTACATTCAACAGTTGGTAAAAAAAACTAAAGCTGAAATTGGGTTTTTATTTTAGAAACAAGTCATGTTTTTCCTTTGAGGCAAAAAGGAGGCTTGTTGCTGCCACTTTCTTGTCAGTGCTGGACTATGGCGATGTTATATACATGAATGCTTCCATCACAAGCTTGAAACTGTTGGATACTGTTTATTATGGAGCTCTTAGGTTTATCACAAACTTTAGAGCACGTACTCATCACTGTTCTTTGTATGATCGGGTTGGTCGGTCTGCATTGTCCACCCGTAGACTTAATCATTGGAACATTTTTATCTACAAGGCGATTCTTGGTCTGCTTCCCCCATACCTCCAATCTTACATCGAAAAGAAAAGTACAGGAAGATATTGTCTTCGTTCTGAGGACTTATTATTATTATCTGTCCCTCAAGTCCGGACAGAACTGGGAAAAGGGGCTTTCAAGTATGCGGCCCCCTGCACTTGGAATCAGCTGCAAAATGTGCTGAATCTTAAGGAGCCAGTTTCATTTGGTTGATTTTAAATTACTTTTAAACAACATGGAAGCTACACAAACTGGCTGTAGATGTTATGACTGACTCAGTTATGACGGACGATCCTTGCTGTTGTTTATCGCTTGCGATAATATGTGAAATTCTGATTTCTTATGACTTTATAATTATTTATTACTTGTAAAAATTGTTATATGTTGATGTTATATGTTATATGTTTTTATGTCTGTATTTTTAGTTTTATTCTGGTTAAATAAAGGTAATAATAATAATAAATAACATTATGACCTAATATTGTGTTGATCCTCCTTTTGCTGCCAAAACAGCCCCAACCCATCGAGGCATGGACTCCACTAGACCCCTGAAGGTGTGCTGTGGTATCTGGCACCAAAATGTTAGCAGCAGATCCTTTAAGCCCTGTAAGTTTCGATGTGGGACCTCCATGGATCGGACTTGTTTGTTCAGCACATCCCACAGATGCTCGATTGCATTGTGATCTGGGGAATTTGGAGGCCAAGTCAACACCTCAAACTCGTTGTTGTGCTCCTCAAACCATTCCTGAACCATTTTTGCTTTGTGGCAGGGCATATTATCCTGCTGAAAGAGCCACAGCCACCAGGGAATACTGTTTCCATGAAAGGGTGTACATGGTCTGCAACAATTCTTAGGTAGGTGGTATGTGTCATTGTAACATCCACATACTGTAGATGGCAGGACCCAAGGTTTCCCAGCAGAACATTGCCCAAAGCATCACACTGCCTCCGCCAGCTTGCCTTTTTCCCCAAGTGCATCCTGGTGCCATGTGTTCCCCAGGTAAGCGACGCACCATCCACGTGATTTAAAAGAAAATGTGATTCATTAGACGAGGCCACCTTCTTCCATTGCTCCGTGGTCCAGTTCTGATGCTGACGTGGGACAGGGGTCAGCATGGGCACCCTGACCTGCGCCTATGCGGCTGCCATATGCAACAAACTGCGATGTGCTGTGTATTCTGACACCTTTCTATCAGAACCAGCATTAACTTCTTGAGCAGTTTGAGCTACAGTAGCTCATCTGTTCGATCGGACCACACAGGATTGGAGATAATCTGACCCAGTCGTCTAGCCATCACAATTTGGCCCTTGTCAAACTCGCTCAAATCCTTGTGCTTGCCCATTTTTCCTGCTTCTAACGCATCAACTTTGAGGACAAAATGTTCACTTGCTGCCTAATTTTTCCCACCCACTAACAGGTGCTGTGATGAAGAGATAATCAGTGTTATTCACTTCATAACACATAATGTTATGCCTGATCGGTATATATACAGTTCTCACTCAAATAAATTAATAAATTAAAAATATTTTATATTTTTTATTAAATCACGCTTTTGTGAGATTTAAACTATTTGTTTTTTAAACAAAATGGTACCAAAATAATACCATGGAAGGGATGGAACTATATGTTTTTAGAAATGTGACATGCAGTACCTTCTTATTCTTTGAATAACTTGTCCCATGGCATTGTCATACCCTCACATACCATGGTACTGCCACAGCAAAGAATTGTAGTTATTTTGTACCTGTAACACAAATTTGCTGCATGATCTTTAGCAGAGGCTATCTCCAGTTGAGCTGAACTGATATCTGTCCCGACCACAGTCATAAAGTGAGGGGCCAGTAGCTCGGTGCCCTGTCCTGACCCACAGCCCACATCCACTGCCAGATCAAGCGGCTCCTGTATCTGTTCATAGAGGAGAAAAGAAAGCTTAAGCTATGCTGGTGTGTTATCAACAGCTGACTTCAATGTGTCTGTGATTAGAAGATTGAAGACTTAAAAGGATAGCTTAAGTAAAAAATTTAGTTTACTCAGGTTTTTTTCTTCTTCTTTCTTTCCACATTCACCTTGTGTAGCAAGGGATTGACATTTTACGATCCCATGAGGCCATGGGAGAGGATTTGTGATTGGCGGTGAAGCGATAACTGACGCAGGTCACATAATGATAATGACAACATGGTGAATGTAGTACGTCCGGATTACATTCATACCACACACATTTATACTATATAGAACATACTTTTTTCAGCTGCCGTGAAGTAATTACTTATTCAAAATAAGTACCTACTCAAACCTATGCAGATGCAGCCATCAAGTTGCAATGGCCAAGCCATCAGCATCGAGAATGAATGAATGAATGAAGGTGAATAACACACCTGAAATCTGGCGTTTTGTGTTCCACAGAAAGAAAGAAAAACATGAGAGTTTACATGAAATTAGACAGAAATGTTATCTATGCTATTTACTATTTCTTTAATATTTCATTAATGCAGTAAATGTGAATAAATCCATAAATTGGCCTACTTTAGCTTAGTCAGAAAAGGAACACAAAAGTGACTTACTGTCTATCTGCTATTCTTTTGCATATGTTCTATGCAGTTCTATATAATATGGTCAATATATCAGAAGCTAAACAATGATATACCCTTTGTTTTTAACATGTCTTTGACTCTTTCCCATAGTTTAGCCTCAATAAAGACAAATACAATATCAGATACATTATGTGCTGAGTCATTCTGACAAAAGCTTTTCCAATCACACACACACATATGTCACATACTCTTTTTTGAAGGAAGTTCAGCACTTCATCTATGAGTTCCTGAGGAGGAGACACCCGGTAACGCAGGTAAGATTCAGCATGTTCCTTTCCCTCAAAATGTCTCTGAGCCATTTCCCTTTTCTAGAGCCGCTGTTGGTCAACCCAAAAGACCAAACTGAGAGTCTGGCCCTGGGTTATTCATTAAAACAAGCATAGGCGGAGCATGTGAAAGGCAGGGCAAGGCTTAGCCTTCCCTGGACTTTTCTCACTCAAACCACTGACTGCTGCTGCTTCGGTTTGCTTGTAGAGGTAAAAGCTGCCAATAACCGCTGGTATTGTATCAGTTTTCTGATAGTGTATTGACGAACATTTGGCTATCCAGTGTGTATCTGTGTATCTGCGTAACTGTGGACTTGTGAAAGGTCGTCAGTCACTGCCGAAGTACTGTCAAAGATCACATTTAGCCAAGTACAGTTTAAATCCCGGATGTGTTCTTGACCCTTTCATCAAGGATGCATCAGGAGGTGACTTGTGCTGTCTTGAGGTATCCCAGAATGCATCTCGCACCAAACAGCAAGAGTCAATAGCAGATGAGAAACCCGTGTAATTTAAAAATATTACTGTTAATGTGTTAATGTGTACATATTCTGCTACAGATATGTTATTACATGTATAAAACTTAAACACAAAGGGACACAATCTCTAGTGTGAAAGCATCAAGTACCATGACATTACCATGTTTTTGGTGACATGGTTTCACGGTAATATGTCACTGACAAAACAAACAAATCAACAATAACATGTTTTATAAACAAGTAATGTGGTAATAGCATGGCATTCTTTAAAATATCTTAGAATAGCATGTAAATACTCTGGTACAGGAATAGGGTAATCTGTCAAAACAAATGAATAAATCAAAGTACCATGGTATTACCATCTGTCACCATTTGTGTGGTACCTTAATACTCTGGTATAAAGCAATATTAAACCTCCTAAAACATTTATATATGTTGTAGAGACTACCATAAGCGTACCAGATGCAGATGTTTTGAAATAAACAATACAAACTTTCATAATCATCAGTTACCGGTTCGGATTTGAGCTGTTATTGTGCTAACATGTACATTCGGAGCTACATTTTATCCCCCATCACACAGTGCATTTTTTATCCTGGAATTGAGATGCCTATCTTGTTATATACTGAAAGTAAGTGACTAAAAGGTCTTTATTTTCATAATACAACTCTGGAAAATGTCAAATAACTCGGCTGCGATCGATATTACACTTACCTGCCGCTGTCAGAGTCACTGAACTGTCCTGTTTACACCATAATCAGGATACTGCAAATAGATTTCACGCCGTTTACCCACAAATAACTTTTATGTAAAACAGGTTAAATGTCGTTAAAAGAAATAGAATTGAGTGGAATACTGTGCGGATTAGTTCCGCTGAGTTTACTGATTTCCGCTGCCCGAGCGGTTTAGAAGCCGGAAGTTGCTCCGTTCATTCAAAAAAAGAGTCCGTATGGAATCAAACGCCACAGATAAAATTTCCGCCCTTTTTTGTGCAAAGCTAATACGATTTTGAGCACTTTAGCTAATTATTTTATGGTGTTCCTAGATACATTACACTAAACACATGATATAATAATCCAACAGTTAAGTGTTTATTGTTCAACACACATGCTTTAATGTTCTTAGAAGTATTGATAAACAATTGAAACAGAGAAATCATTTTAGGATGTCTGTGGTTTAGCGGCTAATAAATAGAAGTATTTCACTGCCACTATTACTTCTGTGTCAGTCGAAGAGACCCCCATTGCTTCCAACAACCTGAAAAAAAGTAGAATAAAATGAAATAAAATATTTAAATGCTAACACAAATAAAATGACAATTAATACAATTATTTTTATAAATATGATATATTTAAATTTCAGATATAATTGGATTAATTAAAAAAAAAACATGTGTTGACATGTTTGTTTATTTTATTAAGCCATGTTTTATCTATGTATGCAGGCCTGTGTAGATTGAAATACATAAATGACACTGGAGCAAATCCAAAAGCTATTGCTTCTTTAAGAGCATCAGGGGCGATGTTCCTTAAAGGTCCCATGGCATGAAATTTTAATTTCATGAGGTATTTCAACATTAATATGAGTTCCCCTAGCCTGAATATTGTCCCCAAGTGGATAGAAATGTTGATCGGTGTAAAACCGAGTTCTGGCTGTCTCTCTCTGCCTTTGAGAAAATGACAGGCAAGACGAGCCAATCCTGAAGTCTCCTGCTTTGACGTCCAAGCAGGAACGGTTACCTCCCTTTCCTCCACCCAGAGAATCTGGCACACCCATGCAAACGCTCGAGAGATCATTACTTGTGAACGAGTGAACGCTGCAGTTTCTCAGTGTTTGGATGTACAAATGAAAACAGAAGTCTTTCTTCAGTTCCTTCTGATCTGTGATCATTGATTTCTTATGTGTTGCTAATTATTTATTATTCGTTCACACGCTGCGGCTTCTCTCTCTCCCGACGGAAAGGTGTTTCTGAGTCACATCTTTAGAGATAAACCTCACACACGCCGAAGCTCGGCCTTCAACATCCCCGACCCCCAGTACTGCATCTGGCCCACAGCGGAGGCACCAAACGCGGCGTGAGATTAAGCAGAAGGAGGGTAAGCGTGAGGGTATCTGGGCTAGGCTAGCCAGCTTTCCCCACAATAAACTGGATTACTTTCGATTACTGCTGTTGTGTCTTTGTTTGCGCTGTGTAAGTTACTCAATGCGTGTCACTGACGCTTTTCATATGATTGGAACATATCTAGAAATAATGCTATACTCAACACTTACTAACTCGTTCATCTCGCTGTAATGGTACATTGCATGTGTTACAAAGTTGGTAGAATAATGATGAAGACGGACTCGGCATGACTGGGACTCGTGTTTATTCAGAACTCTCAGATACAAACACAATAAACTCACGCTGACAGACAGCGCTCTCATAACTCAGTAGTAACTTTGTTAACAAGTTTCATTGTTATGCTGACGATACTCAGCTCTATATTTCTTCACGCCCTAAAGAAACTTACCAATTCACAAGATTAACGGAATGCATAGCTGATATAAAACATTGGATGACTGGTCATTTCCTGCAACTCAATTCAGAAAAAACTGAATTTTTAATTATTGGACAAAAAAGCTCCACAAGTAGTAACCTAGAATACTGTCTAACACTTGATGGCTGTTCTGTCAAGTCCTCGTCGTCAGTGAGGAACCTGGGTGTGCTCTTTGATACCAATCTTTCGTTTGAAAGCCACGTTTCTAGCATCTGTAAAACTGCTTTCTACCATCTTAAAAATATATCTAAATTACGGCACATGCTCTCAATGCAAAATGCTGAACAGTTAGTTCATGCGTTCATGACCTCAAGGTTAGATTATTGTAATGCTCTACTGGGTGGTTGCCCTGCTCGCTTAATAAATAAACTCCAGCTGGTCCAAAACGCAGCAGCTCGAGTTCTTACTAGAACCAGGAAGTATGACCATATTAGCCCAGTTCTGTCAACACTGCACTGGCTGCCTATTAAACATCGCATACATTTTAAAATCTTACTTATTACTTACAAAGCACTAAATGGTTTAGCTCCCCAATACTTGAGCGAGCTCTTAACATATTATACTCCATCACGTCTACTGCGGTCTCAAAATTCTGGCCAGTTGATCATACCGAGAATATCCAAATCAACTGCAGGCGGTCGATCGTTTTCCTATTTAGCACCTAAACTCTGGAACAGTCTTCCTAACATTGTTCGGGAAGCAGACACACTCTGTCAGTTTAAATCTAGACTAAAAACACATCTCTTTACTGTGGCATACACATAAAACACTTTTTCAATGAAATGATTGTTAGGCTGCATTAACTAGGTCAGCCGGAACCGGGAACACTTCCCATAACACCTGATGTACTCGTTACATCATCAGAAGAATGGCATCTACGCTAATGTTAGTCTCTCTGTTTTATCCCGAGGTTTACTGCAGTCAGCTGGATCCGGGCCGTATCCAGATCAGATGGTGGACCTGCGCCCAGAGAAGACCAACACAGGACCCCGAAGTGTCTGGGAGACCGTGATTAGACTCCCCCTGAAACTGCCTCATCGACACGGCATCTCAATAAACCCGTCTCCTGCGTGTTGCCTCCGATCATTCGAATATTGCACTTTAATAATTATTTAATCAACATCATCCTCAATAAACCCGTCTCCAGCATGTTGCCCCCGGTCCCTCGAATATTCTGATCTATTATGACCTCCGAGCTGTAAAACTGCCAGAATAATAATAATAATACGCTGTTTGTTAATTGGCCAGAGGAGAACTGGCACCCCGACTGAGCCTGGTTTCTCCCAAGGTTTATTTTTCTCCATTAGGTCACCTAATGGGGTTTTGGTTTCCTTGCCATTGTTGCCTCTGGCTTGGCGTGCTCAGTTGGGGACACTAAATTTTTCAACTAAACATCGAAATACATCTAAATAATAAACTAAATTAACCATTTAAACTAAATTACTGATCAAATTATTAATCTAAAGCCCACACTGTCACTGTATGATACTTGAAATTTTTCCAGAATGGCTATACAGCTGAATAAAATTATGCTGCATTATTTTCCTGTTTAACACTGTAAAGCTGCTTTGAAACAATCTACATTGTTAAAAGCGCTATATAAATAAAGTTGACTTGACTTGACTTGACTTAGCAATCGCTCCGTCTCCGTGATGTCCGGTTCGCGAACGAATCATTCTTTTGAATCGGTTCTTTTTAGTGAACCGAACCAGTTCACCAAATCGGACTGAATCGTTCTAAACGGTGCGCGTCTCGAGTCAGCGCTGATCCATAATTTACTAAAGTTACTAACTTTCTGACATGAGTGACAGTCCCTCCGACTAGAAATAAACTAGTAACCTGAAGTATATGCTAGTAACTACAACAGTTCACCCTGAACTGAGACATGCTGAGAGAACTGATGAGAAGTGAACACAGGTCCATCCATCTCTGGCAGACTCGTGCCTGCTCATGCCTCGTTAAACCACGCCCCCTCCGCTCATTTAAAATGCAAAGATGTCAGCCAATCACAACAGTGGGCGTTTTTACTGAAGTCTCACAGCAGACACGCCTCTTGAAGCAGGGCATTCAGCCACAGGGCAAACAGCAGTATGGAAAAAATGCCTTTTATTTCTAAATTATGACATTTTATGATGTAAAAATCATACTAACAATATAAGTACACCTCAGGAAACACTATAAAATAATAGAAAAATGCCATGCCATGGGACCTTTAAAGATGTTTTATGAGCCGAGACTGTCTGTTACCTGTCTGTGATGGTCTGAGACAGTCTCTTGGCCTCAACAGGATCCTTCTCCAGGAAACCTTGATAGGTAGCGAAAGTTTCAACTAAGCCAATGAACCTTGACAGTGGCATCATCATCGGAACCTTCAGACATTGGTGCCTGTGCAACAAATACAGGCATTTAAGGGTGAATCTGACATTTGTATATTACATTTTGCAGTAAAAAAAAAAAAGTATTTTTTGTTACGCTATTCAATTAAATTATACAATAAAAAAATGTTTCTTCCCACTTACCACTCTTTATCATTGTATGAAACAAGGTCATAGATCTTCTTGTACAGTTGGAGGGAACTGGGTCCTAAATAAGCTTTCCGAAAAGGGAGCAGGGTTGCATAGAACTGTGAATTAAACAAATAGATTTTGCACTGAATATCTCTGGTGCTATAAAAAAAACAGTCAATTATAATGCCGCATCATGCTTCACATAGACCACCTCATTTCAAATAATATAGGTTTCCTGAGCAACAACACATGAAACAATTTGTTTGTGGTTTATTTAACCTCTTGGCAGATTTCATTGAGTTTTGAGGTACTTTCTCCATATTCCAGCTCAAAATCCATGGTGTAGCTGAGCAGAGCGAGGCAGCCTCCTGGCCTCAGAATCCGGTCTGCCTCCTGCAGGAAGCGAGGATGGTCGAACCAGTGAGCAGCTGTCATGGATATAACCAAGTCGGCAATATCATCCTCAAAGGGCAACTCCTCTGCAGGACTCTGTCTAATGGTGCAGGATAAACAGAGACATATACATAATGTGAGTATTTAAATAAATAAATACAGATTAGGCATAACATTATGACCTAATATTGTGTTGGTCCTCCTTTTGCTACCAAAACAGCCCTGACCCGTCGAGACATGGACTCCAAGATGTTAGCAGCAGATCCTTTAAGTCCTGTAAGTTGCGAGGTGGGGCCTCCATGGATCGGACTTGTTTGCTCAGCGCATTCAGCAGATGCTCGATTGGATTGTGATCTGGGGAATCTGGAGGCCAAGTCAACACCTCAAACTCATTGTTGTGCTCCTCAAACCATTCCTGAACCATTTTTGCTTTGTGGCAGGGCACATTATCTGCTGAAAGAGACCACAGCCACCAGGGAATACCGTTTCCATAAAAGGGTGGACTCTGTTTTATCATAATCTCAAATTTAGGTTAGAATGCCAGTTGGTCATTTGGCCATTTATATTTAATAGTTAATTGCACATTTAATTATTCTGTTAACCCTTTGTTGAAATAAAACACGTTCATGATCTTCTAGAGATAGTTAATAATTCCACAGTAAGTCAAAATAAATCCAAATCTAACAATTTATTAGCAGTCAGGTAAATGTATAACGGCAATTACATAATCAATTCAAAGATAACCAATACATACGTACAGTGCCACCGCTCCCACCTCGCGCATCACACGCTACGCGTAGTGGGGGCATTAGGGGGGCACCACAAGAAAATGTCTCTCTAACTGACATTAAAAACCAAATAGATTTTGGGTGAATTTTAGGTGATCTCAGCATGAGAGGGAGTAGGAGTTTGGGGAAGAGGGGGTCAACAGAGAAAGATGTAGATTAGGTGTTACCGAGGTGAGACTTGTTCCTCAACCAGACAATCTGGTATAGCAAGTTTTTTACGACTGGGTCAGATGCTCCAGCCATAATTTTATACCTGATCGGTATATATACACTCACCTAAAGGATTATTAGGAACACCATACTAATACTGTGTTTGACCCCCTTTCGCCTTCAGAACTGCCTTAATTCTACGTGGCATTGATTCAACAAGGTGCTGAAAGCATTCTTTAGAAATGTTGGCCCATATTGATAGGATAGCATCTTGCAGTTGATGGAGATTTGTGGGATGCACATCCAGGGCACGAAGCTCCCGTTCCTATTGGGATCTGGTGACTGTGGGGGCCATTTTAGTACAGTGAACTCACTGTCATGTTCAAGAAACCAATTTGAAATGATTCGAGCTTTGTGACATGGTGCATTATCCTGCTGGAAGTAGCCATCAGAGGATGGGGACATGGTGGTCATAAAGGGATGGACATGGTCAGAAACAATGCTCAGGTAGGCCGTGGCATTTAAACGATGCTCAATTGGCACTATAAGGGGCCTTAAGTGTGCCAAGAAAACATCCCCCACACCATTACACCACCACCAGCAGCCTGCACAGTGGTAACAAGGCATGATGGATCCATGTTCTCATTCTGTTTACGCCAAATTCTGACTCTACCATCTGAATGTCTCAACAGAAATCGAGACTCATCAGATCAGGCAACATTTTTCCAGTCTTCAACTGTCCAATTTTGGTGAGCTCGTGCAAATTGTAGCCTCTTTTTCCTATTTGTAGTGGAGATGAGTGGTACCCAGTGGGGTCTTCTGCTGTTGTAGCCCATCCGCCTCAAGGTTGTGCGTGTTGTGGCTTCACAAATGCTTTGCTGCATACCTCGGTTGTAACGAGTGGTTATTTCAGTCAAAGTTGCTCTTCTATCAGCTTGAATCAGTCGGCCCATTCTCCTCTGACCTCTAGCATCAACAAGGCATTTTCGCCCACAGGACTGCCACATACTGGATGTTTTTCCCTTTTCACACCATTCTTTGTAAACCCTAGAAATGGTTGTGTGTGAAAATCCCAGTAACTGAGCAGATTTTGAAATACTCAGACCGGCCCGTCTGGCACCAACAACCATGCCACGCTCAAAATTGCTTAAATCACCTTTCTTTCCCATTCTGACATTCAGTTTGGAGTTCAGGAGATTGTCTTGACCAGGACCACACCCCTAAACGCATTGAAGCAACTGCCATGTGATTGGTTGATTAGACAATTGCATTAATGAAAAATTGAACAGGTGTTCCTAATAACCTTTAGGTGAGTGTAAATATATATATAAACTTTTCATTATGAAAATAATGGGAAAAAGGAAGAATCCTAATGGTCTAAAAACTGGCTAATAATATTTTCATTTTCATCACACTTTTGTGATGTTTAAACTATTTGTTTTTAAAACAAAATAATTAAACAAAATGTCTACCAAAATAATACAGTGGAAGTGATGGAACGGTTTTTAGAACATGGTATGGAACTGTGGCAGTACCATACCATGGTACTGCCACAGCAAAGAATTGTTCTTACAGGTGTTTATGTAGTTATTTTGTACCTGTAACACAAATTTGCTGCATGATCTTTAGCAGAGGCTATCTCCAGTTGAGCTGAACTGATATCTATCCCGACCACAGTCATAAAGTGAGGGGCCAGTAGCTCGGTGCCCTGTCCTGACCCACAGCCCACATCCACTGCCAGATCAAGCGGCTCCTGTATCTGTTCATACTGTAGAGGAGAAAAGAAAGCTTAAGCTATGCTGGTGTGTTATCAACAGCTGACTTCAATGTGTCTGTGATTAGAAGATTGAAGACTTGAAAGGATAGCTTAAGTAAAAAATTATTGGGGGTTACTGAGGGGAGACTTCTAGCCTGACGTCGTCATACTCAATTCTAGTCAGAATATGAGTCTGAGACCGCTCCGTTGGGCTGTGATTATGGGGCGTGTTTCAACCGAACCAGGAAAGACCTCAATTGGAAAGACCTACAACCAATCAGAGCAACGGAGCGACGCATAACGTTAGTTGTCAAATGTCAACAGAACTCAACTGCACTGTGTTGCCATGTCCGTGGGTTGAAGCGACCCCAATTATGTGATATACAGACCCAGGAATGCGAATTTTAGCAGGCAGCCCTGCCAAAATAACACATATTTTACCCCCCAAATGCCTTTTTTTCCCGGAGAACCCCCCCTGGAAAGCTATTGGGCTTGTTTTTGGCTAGTTTTGAGGAACGTTAGCAATTGGGCGGGTTTTGTTGTAAAAACTTGGCAACGCTGTCTGCACGCACGCTGGAATAAGTAGCCTAACGTTAGAAGAACAAGATAAGTGTAAACGATCTTTGCCGGTGTTGTAAAAAAATTATTTAAGGATACACAGAGTACTTACCAACACAATCATCATTTCTGAGAGAAATAGTAAAGGTGAACGCATATACGAACAAGTTCTCCTTTTAGGATTAGAACAAATTCAACCCAAGCGCTCTTTGATGACGTGGATGATTACGTTACTGTTTATCATCTGTCCATCATCGTCTAAAGCCCGCCCTGACAATTTCATTGGTCCGAACAGTTTCTGTTCGGGCATAATTACTTCTCTACCGATCAATTCCAGACCGAACTGCCCGAGTAAAAATGTTGTGGGCGGGGCTAAGTTCGGCTGGCATCCAGGCTAGGAGACTTCCTCAACCAGACAATCTGGTATAGCAAGATTTTTTCAGTCTTTCACCACACACACACATTCATACTATATAGAACATACTTTTTTAGCTGTCGTGAAGTAATTACTTATTCAAAATAAGTACCTACTCAAACCTATGCAATTTTAGATGCAGTTATCGAGTTACAATGGCCATGCCCACTTTTGCATTGAGAATGAATGAAGATGAATAACACACCTGAAATCTGGCATTTTGTGTTCCACAGAAAAGTGTTTACATGACATTTGACAGGAAAGTGATTTATATAGGTTATTTAATATTTCTTTAATGTTTCATTAATGCAATAAATGTGAATAAATACATGAATTGGCCTACTTTAGCTTAGTCAGAAAAGGAACACTGAAAATATTTTTCTGCAAAAGTTTTAATATAAGTTACTGTCTATCTGCTATTCTTTTGCATACTGTTCTATGCAGTTCTATATAATATGGTCAATGTATCAGAAGCTAAACAATGATATACCCTTTGTTTTTAACATGTCTTTGACTCAATATAGACAAATAAAACATCATCAGATAAATTTTAAGCTTTTCCAAACACACACACACATATGTCACATACTCTTTTTTGAAGGAAGTTCAGCACTTCATCTATGAGTTCCTGAGGAGGAGACACCCGGTAACGCTGGTAAGATTCAGCATGTTCTTTTCCCTCAAAATGTCTCTGAGCCATTTCCCTCTTCTAGAGCCGCTGTTAGTCAACCCAAAAGACCAACCTGAGAGTCTGGCCCTGGGTTATTCATTAAAACAAGCATAGGCGGAGCGTGTGTAAGGCAGGGCAAGGCTTAGCCTTCCCTGGAATTTTCTTACTCAAACCACTGACTGCCGCTGCTTCGGTTTGCTTGTAGAGGTAAAAGCTGCCAATAACCGCTGGTATTGTATCAGTTTTCTGATAGCGTATTGACAGAAATTTGGCTATCCAGTGTGTATCTGTGTTTGCTCTCTAGAGTGTCAAAGGATTCGATTTACAATGTGTTTTTGCAGCATCGAGCAATGTAGCCAATAACGGACACAACTGTTGGTTTTTTTAATGCAATGTCCAATCAGAGTTGTTTAAGTTAGAATCCAATCACCACCCAAAGAGATGCGTTGTGCAGTCAGTTTCTTTGATTTTTGTAATGGGACTTTAGTGAGATTGCGATTAACCAAAGTCCCTTTAAGGCAAGTCATTTCACTCAGCGACCCTCTTTGTAACACATCTCTCAGGCAGCTTTTTAGTCATGCAAGGACAGCGCCTATCTCTTTGAATGGGGAAACATCAAATTCTCCAAAGCTGTTCACCAACCTTACGATTAAATTTCACATTTGAAATCACCAATGGAATCTGACCACAACTGTCTCATAGGCCGATTCTCAGTATGCGTTCTTGTCTGTCTGTGTTATGAAATGTTGCCTCTGGCTTGGCTTGCTCAGTTGGGGACACTACATTTTTCAACAAAATCTCCAAATAAATCTAATTATTAAACTAAATTAAGCATATAAACTAAATTACTGATCTGCCCACATTGTCACTGTATGATAATTGAAATTAACTGATGACATCACCGTTTTCTCCAGAACGGCTATACGGCTGAATACAATTCTGTTGCATTATTTTCCTGTTTAACACTGTGAAGCTGCTTTGAAACAATCTGCATTGTTAAAAGTGCTATATAAATAAAGTTGACTTGACTTGACTTGTATTTGTGTTCTTGTGGACTTGTGAAAGGTCGTCAGTCACTGCCGAAGTACTGTCAAAGATCACATTTAGCCAAGTACAGTTTAAATCCCCGGATGTGTTCTTGATCCGACCCTTTTATCAAGGATGCACCAAGAGGTGACTTGTGCGGTCTTGAGGTATCCCAGAATGCATCTCGCACCAACCAGCAAGAGTCAATAGCGGATGAGAATTGGATTTAAAAATACTACTGTTAATGTGTCACGAAATGTAGTTGAGTAAATGCTCAAATTCTCAGGCTGGAGAAGCCACTGTGCATGCGCAGCGCAAGTCTAACCCTCTATGTTACGCAATATGAAATCTGCAAAAAAATAATTTGTGGTGTTTTTCCTGCTTAAAATAGGTCACTATAACATTAGCAATACAATTTGTCATAATTTTTTTATTTATTTATTTTTTTAAAGTTTGTTGCCTCAATTGGTAACATTGTACCACAACGGAAAAATGTAAACATTTGACATTTTCATGTAGAAAGAAGAAATATATTTATTGAAAACATCGATTTATTTAACCAGACACCTGAACAAACACATTTATCCAGTTTATAATGTATTACAAATTTCATATTTAATAAAAAGTAACATTTCAAATTCAGCTGTTGCTCTCAGGCAACATTGTACCATCGTGGAACGCAAATATTACCAAAACATCACATCAAGTTATCATGTCAAGTTATCATATCAAGTTATCATGTCAAGTTATCATATCCATCTTCATCTCCATCTTCGATCTCTCCCTGTCAGATTGTCACTATGACCTCATCTTCATCATCACATGCCACCTCATCCTCACCCTCATCAGTTGTGTTTTTTACCTTTTTTTAAGTGCTATAGAAAACGTGCAGATCATAATATGTGCAGTTATAGTATGTGAATTACTAATCTTATACATGCATTACAAAATCATGCAAAAATGCAAATACATTTCGAGAATTTTAACTCTTTTCCTTACAAATATACTATATTTGTATCCAATCTAGTGTGTCTTGTATGGCCTTATCCGATTCCATTATGGTACAATGTTGCCTTGAGCCAACACACAGTTTTTTGTTATTTACTCTAAAACATTTGATGATATATAATGTAAAGTTCTTGAAAATACTTCTTTACTTACCAGTGAAGGCGACTCATATTTTTTGTGGGTGATTAACTGGACATTGGAGAAAATATGGAGCCATGTGACCTGTGCACATGTGCTGAAACAGGACACAAAATAGACCCCTGTGGGTCATGTAACCAATTATTTGCACTTTCATTTTATTAAAAATAAACTAAAATAGACTATGTTGCCTGGAGGCAACACCGTACCATAGAGGGCTAATGGTGCGTTCACACCGGAATCGCGCTTTTCGCGCAAAGTTGGACGCTTGAACATTTTGACTTTACTCGCTTCATTCGCGCGTGACATTCACTTCACAACAGACGCGAATTCGCGTCATGGGAGGGGCTTCTGCCAGGAGATTCATCTCGTTGAGAAATGGCTGACATGGGCTGTGTTTACACGTCTTTTTTGTTCAAATACTACTGTTAATGTCTTGCAAAACGTAGTTAGATAATGTAGTTGTTTAAAGCTCAAATCTGTGGTTTATTTATAGTGCCTATTTGAAAATTTTATCTGGCGTTTTCGGTGTTGTGAGAGCCAGGTGATAGACGGCACTCCGCACTTGTTAACCCCGGCGGGAGCAGCCTTTCCTTGGCTTGTCCTTCAGACATTTGCCACTGGCTCTGATGTCTCTGTGGTGTCTCGAGCTATTATTCGTCTTGTGTATATGTAACGGGCGATCTTTGGTCTCCTGGATCTATAATTTGTTCCCTGGCAAATCGTTTAGGCTGAGTGACTCTCATTAGGCAAAGTGAAGTTTCATTACTTTTTTATTTTTAGGCTATAACTTTACGTTACAGTTGTAGCCGACTAGCACTGACTTTGAATGTTTGACTGAATTGTTTGCTTTATTTCATGTACAGCTTATTACACCTTTTACTTATACTTTTGTATTATTGATCAAACATAAACTTGCATTTAACAAAAAGAGACTGGGTTGTGTTTCATGTCATTTAATGTTATCACAGTGATAATCATATGTACACGTGTCTGAACCAGATATTAATATATGATTAATATAAAGCAGATTTTCTCCTCATTGTTGTCACTACTAGAGCAAGCTCCTGATTCGTTATCGCGGCACGAATATCCGCCAAAGTTCAGATTTTTCAACTTGCGAATCACGAGGCAAACGCTCAATTTGCGCCGAATCGCACCGCAGAATGTCTATAGAGTCTGGGAAACAACGTCATTGCGCATTGCATTATGGGTAGTCGCCGCCATGTTTTAGGACACGCTCAGGAGCGTACAATGATAACAAATGCGAATCACCAGAGGAAAAAACGACTGTATTTACTTTAATACTTTTTAAGAACTCTTCCTTGCACTCACTTATAATCAATGGACTAATATTTGAATCTCTTATGTACATGAGCGCTCAGTCGTGCGGCCAGGACATTGCACATATTCATCACGTTTCATACAATGAGAAATCAGACGGCCGCCTTCTATCGCACCACACATTGGTTTGTCTTTTGCAGTTTATTTTTTAATAGCCTAACTAAAAAGTCTGTATCTGATATATAGAATAGTAAATATACTTATAGCTTGATCTCAGCCAGTGGATCATTTATTCAATTAACATAGCCTATATCATATCGCCCTAATTCCTTAACGTGCATTAAAGGATAACAGATTATGGCTCGTAATGCAGCTTTGAAATGATTTGTATTTGAAAGCGCTTTAGCCTACAGTTCTAAAAAGTTTTACTGGACTTAAATGGAACAAGTACAAGATTTCCTTCTACTGAGAGAAGCTGAACAATGAAGCATTTCCAGACGCGTTTCATGCATTATTTATGGTGTGAGCACATTCAAGCGGTTCAGAAAATATTCATCTGTAATATATCTGTTATAAATAATAAATAAAAATTATAAAGACACATTTTGGCTAAGTTGTTTATTTCCGAGTGTTATGCTGCCTTCACGTGCTCTCAGAATTATCGTGAATAGGAGTTTCCTAGGTAAAAATTGCACATGAACGCCCTCCACTTTCGAAATATGAATGGGATGAGCTTGTAATTACGACTTCAGAAGTGGGAATTGTCAAATTTCCGATAGCACGTGAAGGTAGCATTACTTTCACTTACTCTTGTTATTTCCAAGCTGGTAAACTGAAATATTGCGCGTGATTTGAGATATGTTTTCCACGCAGGTTGTAAAAGAGCGGCTATGGCAGTTCATAACACAGCAAGCGGTGACCATTCAAATGTGTTTTTAATTGTATAATACAAGTTTTAAAGTCTACCTCCACTACTACTCATTCTCTAATGTAGTGCAGTGTCCTAAAGACCACGAATGCATTGCGTTGCTGACGTCACATTCCCATTCTCTATTCGCATCTTTGCATTGAATTAACATGTAAATCACTCACGCGAAACGCTTCATTCGCGTCCGGTGTGACGCTGAATATTTCTAACAGCAGCTGCAGTGACACATTTACTTTACCATTTGGTGATTGGCTGTTTTATTTAGAAGGCAGGATTTATTCCGCCATATTTGTATATCTTGTCTTTGTATATATTTGAATATCATGTCTTTGGATTAATTTAGATGAGTGACAGCTATTTAGTGATTATAAAGGGAGCACTCTTTGTGTTCTTTCTAGGCTATGGCTATATTAATTATTATATTATATTATATTATATTATATTATATTATATTATATTATATTATATTATATTATATTATATTATATTATATTATATTATATTATATTATATTATGTTATATTATATTATATTATATTATATTCAGAATTTGAATGAAACTTGTTTTTATACTTCAGCAGAGGCATAGTGGTGATATTGACGTAGTGGTGCTAGCCACAGCAATGGACAGGAAAAAATTATGAAATGTCGAAATAGATGTACATTAAACTAGAGCACCCCCGCTCATTTCTGAAGCATCCGCTGTGATTTGATTATGGAACATGGTCAGGTCCAAACACAAGATTTGGCTGCTTTAAAGGCAGTGATTTGTGAACACAGCCACTTTAATAACAAATAATTTATATGCGTTGGGAGCGTTAATGCTGGGATGTTTAGGTTGTTGCTAGGCAACATGTTGCCTAACTTGAAAATATTTAATGAAAATTTATTTAAATGTGTTTTTAAGGGAAAGCGCGTCTCCTAACCCTGGAGTTGGTTCACCCTCCGCCTATGAATCATTAAAAAAGTTTTAGAACGTTGAAAATGTTTGATATGCTACAATCCACTGTGTTTTTTGTAGCCTATAGGCCTATGTATCCAGTATGCATATTTTATAATATTCAAACACCTAGTTCAAAACTTAATAAAAAATATAGCCTACATTATTATTTTCTGAATATTTTTTTTATTTTCTTATAACAAAGTGCAGGCTGTTTAACTTTAGATATAGTAATAGTTTGGATATTCATTTTCGACAATACACAAAGGTATCCTTCTCAAAACAATGTCAATAAATTGCAGATTTCACTGTGACAACTTACCCCATACATGTTAAATTAATTATTTTTTTTAATAATATTATATATAGGCTATATATATATTTACATACAAACTATATATATATATATATATATATATATATATATATATATATATATATATATATATATATATATATATATATATATATATATATATATATATAGTTTGTATGTAAATAATCTGACAGTTTAAAATAGACCTAACGTAAGAAATATTTGTAGTAGTGCTGTAATAAATGTGACAGCTCTCCAACCCGACGTGCCTCTTGTCAAGAAGATGCAATGAGCAGCAGGGGGC
>NC_137099.1:10295757-10463257 GCF_949357685.1 Gobio gobio | reverse complement strand
GAGCTATTTTACAAATAACTTTCTCAAAGGCCAGTTTTATGAATACATTAACATCAAACCTAATGGCCAATATCCTGATGTTCCTCTGGTTATTGCTTCCGGAACATTCATGTCTGTACATGCAAGCTCTAAAAAGTCAATAGTGCAAGAAGAGGAAAGCGTCTTTCTAATGAACATGCTAGACGCAGGATTAGTGATTTGAACAAAGTGCTTTGGTACGCAACTCAACCCGCTCCACTCCTAAAAATAACGGTTCTTTATTGGCATTGATGGTTTCATGAAGAACCTTTAACATCCGTGGAACCTTTCCATTGCACAAAAAGATAATTCGATTTTTAAAATGTTCTTCACACTAAGAAAAAATATGGTTCTTTTAAGAACCTGAAAGCTTCTTTGGGAAACCAAAAGTGGTTATTCTATGGCATCGCTGCAACATATTTCGTTGATCCCGGAACAACATTCCTGTCCGAAAAGTCCGTCCTAACCCTATTCCCATCTCTAAACCTAACCCTACCCATACCTTACCCCCAACATCAGAGGGAAATGATAGGTGTATAACACTGATATAGAAGCACTTAACCCTGCTTGTAAGCCTAAACTTGACATAAACTATAAACTTGTCCCTCAAATGTAATTGGTTAATAGTACACTCTAAAAAAATGCTGGGTTAAAAATAACCCAAGTTGGGTTGAAAATGGACTAACCCAGCATTTGGGTTGTTTTAACCCAGCGGTTGGGTTAAATGTTTGCTTAAAACAACCAAATTGCTGGGTTAAAACAACCATATTGCTGGGTTTGTCCATTTTCAACCCAACTTGGGTTATTTTTAATAAAGCATTTTTTAGTGTGTAATGTTGTTTCAGGATGAATAAAGATGTTGATCCAGGAACATGTTGTACTTGGTGATATCACGTTTACCCTCTGCAACCACGTAGCCATGCAAAGTCCTGGAAAATACTCATAACACCCTAGCATTGTGGACTTGGAGGTGGGTTCTATTTAAATCTATTTACCGTATTTTCTGGAATAAAAGTCCAGTTAATCCAATTAACGTTAAACATGCAAAACATGCAAATGTAATGGACATAAGCCAGAAAGAGCTGTGCGTGTAAACCTCTCTGGTCTCAAGAGGCGCACTACACTTTAAAAAACCCAAGTTGGGTTGAAAATGGACTAACCCAGCAATTGGGTTGTTTTAACCCAGCGGTTGGGTTAAATGTTTGCTTAAAACGACCCAATTGCTGGGTTTAAACAACCCAATCTCTGGGTTAGTCCATTTTCAACCCAACTTGGGTTTTTTTAAAGTGTAGTGCGCCTCTTGAGACCAGAGAGGTTTACACGCACAGCTCTTTCTGGCTTATGTCCGTTACATTTGCATGTTTTGCATGTTTAACGTTAATTGGATTAACTGGACTTTTATTCCAGAAAATACGGTAAATAGATTTAAATAGAACCCACCTCCAAGTCCACAATGCTAGGGTGTTATGAGTATTTTCCAGGACTTTGCATGGCTAGGTGGTTGCAGAGGGTGTGTGTAGGTGACGCTAGAGGCTGTGGTCTTTGTCTTGTTAGGGCGCCTACCTCCCACACAAGACCCTGGTTTAAATCCCGCTCGGAGCTGGTAAAGTAGTACCTGTGACATTTGGTGCCGTGACCCGGATGGGAGTGAGGTTTAGGGGGGTGAGTGTAACGGACGTAGGCCAGTTAGAACTGTGTGTGTAAACCTCACTCTCCTGGTCTCAAGAGGCATCCTAGCTACTGATGCTATAGGCTGTGGTCTTTAGCGTCCTTGTTAGCGCGTCCGCCTCTCACGCCACAGACCCCGATTCAAATCCCGCTCGGAGCTGGTCGAGTAGGACCGGTGACATTTGGTGCCATGACCCTCATGTGAGTGAGGTTTAGGGGGGTGAGTGTAACGGACGTAGGCCAGTAAGAACTGTGTGTGTAAACCTCACTCTCCTGGTCTGAAGAGGCGTGTTAGCGATGGATGCTAGAGGCTGTGGTCTTTACTCTTTTGAGTAAAAGTCTTAGAGTATCTGATTTGAACAGTACTTATTTTACTCATACTAAATGTAGGCTCAAAGATGCACTAATCCTCGACACCTGAGAGACATACCAGTGAAAATAAGAAACAATTGTTTTTTACGATGAAAAATCATGTATTTTTCTAAAATCTAAATCTAAATCAAACACCTGCGATTCATCAACTACTAGCTAATGCACTCGCACTCATGTAAAGTAGCCTTGTTGACATGTTTGGGTGAGTAAAAGCAAACGTACAAGATATAGTACCTTCAATGCCCTTAGATGACACTATCGCTTCTTTATAGCAGAAACAAACTGCTGCAGAAAATGTTAGGTGCCGTGCAAAATGTAATGTCTAATTGAATTACTCAACACAAATGGTAGTAAAAAGTACATTTACTTGTTCAAAAATATAGTCAAGTAGAAAGTTGAAAAGTTGCTAATATCTTTGATACTCAGTACAACTACAACACTGCAGCCAAAAAGATACTTAAGTACAGTAACTCATTACATTTCCTAAAATACTTTACACCACTGCTTGTTAGCGCGCCTGACTCCTGCACCGGAAACCGGTTCGAATCCAGGGTCGACTAGGATCTGTTACACAAAGCGCACATATTTGGATTGAAACCCCCCAAACAAATACAACAAATATACAACAAATAAACGTCTGCAAGGGCATTTCTAATACAATAGCTGAGGGATTTTTCTCTTTTAACCAAAGTAATCAATGTATATCTTTTTCCTCTTTTGGAAAGTCATGAAAATGCTCTCATGAATTTTTTTTTTTTCTATTGGAGCAAATACAAAAATCATATTTGGAGTTTATATAAGAGTTTACACTATAGGACTTTACCCAACTATGACAACTTCCACTTCTGAGAACCCCGGAAATTTTACCTGCTGCGACTTACAGTCAGGTGCAATTTATTTTCTGGAAAATTAGGTAATTTTGAAACTTAAAGGAACACTCCACTTTTTTTGGAAAATAGGCTCATTTTCCAACTCCCCTAGAGTTAAACAGTTGAGTTTTAGCATTTTCGAATCCATTCAGCCGATCTCCGGATCTAGCGGTAGAACTTTTAGCATAGCTTAGCATAGATCCTTGAATTTGATTAGACTGTTAGCATCTCGCTCAAAAATGATCGAACACTTTCGATATTTTTCCTATTTAAAACTTGACATCATTACATCGTGTAATAAGACCGACGGAAAAGGAAAAGTTGCGATTTTCTAGACCTAGGAACTATACTCTCATTCCTGCATAATAATCAAGGAACTTTGCCGCCGTACCATTGGTGCAGCGGCGCAATGATATTATGCAGTGCCTGAAAATAGGCTAACTTCCGTCAACATAACCAACGTGACAACCTGCTTGCACAGGGAGCGTGCTGGGGACTATTTTATAGTAATAGGAAAAATATTGAAAGTCTTTTTTGAGCGAGATCCTAATGGTCTAATCAGATTCAATGATCTATGCTAAGCTATGCTAAATTTTCTACCGCCAGATCCGGAGATCGGCTGAATGGATTCGGAAGAGTGTTCCTTTAAGCCTAAATAGGGAAGAGTACTGTGCCATTACTAAAATACTTGTGCAGTACATGGTATAACATTGCTTATTTTATTCCAGTGTCCAACCACGAAACAAGGGTATACCGTGTTGCGCAGTTTAACTTTGCAATAAGCAACTATAATTAAGGGAGCTAGATTATTAAACAAATTACTCATCATCTCTTTAAACGCAATTGATTAAAGCGAAATGCGATTAAGATTTGATTGGGTTAAAAAATATAAATCCTGAATCAGCCATTTGCAGGTAAATGAGGATAACGATTAGATTGCAGATGTGGTTGCTTTGATTAATGTGGGTTTGTCAATGCCCGTCTCTGCTGTCATCCAAACCATTATGTTCTGATTTAAGCAATGCTGCAAATTCCTCCTGATTCTCATTTACCGTCACCTCAAAGCCCAGTGCCTGACCGACCCCTAAATCTGACCTTGTTAGTATGTCTGGCTCTAGAGCGTACGTGTGTGCGTGTTTGGCCAAAGAAAATAGTGTGCTGCAACATTTAAGCCCCTTTTAATTACTGCCCAACACCCCATAATGACAATTAGATGAGATTCAGTGGCAAAGGCATATATCAAAGTCATTGAGGAATGGGGGAAAGAGAGATCTTTGTGCGTCATTCCTTGATTGAGAAGCCTGAATGTTTATTCAATCATATTGAGACTGTGATTGACAGAATGCAAACAAATGTTGGACACTTTTAAACGGATGACCACTATCAAGGGCAATGACATTAAGGAGCAATTAATGCAAAGTTTATATCCAAGAAAAAAAAAATGCTGTTAATTTAATCTCCAAAACTGGCACTTAATCAATAGTGACTTTATGCCCACGAACAATAACTATTAAACATGTACATTATGTCAAACACAACACATTATCAGGGTTATTTTGAAAAAAAAGCAGTTGGTGTGTGTGGTCCAGGTAAGCCCTACTTTATGAGGGCAAAATGTCCCCATAGATGGAATTATCCGAAATTCTTGTCCTTGTGGGGACATTTTTTGGTCCACATGAGGAAAACAGCTTATAAATCAGACTAATTTATGTTTTTTGAACATGTAAAAATGCAGAAAGTTTTCTGTGATGGGTAGGTTTAGGGTTAGTGTATAGACTATACATTTTGTACAGTATAAAAATCATTATGTCTATAGAAAGTCCCCATAAAACTTGAAAACCCAACATTATCGGGGGTGTGTGTGTGTGTGTGTGAATAGATAATCACAATTTGGTAATCTGTTTTGTAATGGTGTTGAATCACAATTTGATAATTTCCTGCTTCTGTCATTCCGATTCAAATTGAAAATTCTATTTTTTCCAATTCTTTCTACTCAAATTCACACTCATGAACTGCAAGGGAGCCAATTCTTCAATTCAGAATTTTGCTCAGTGTTAACATCATAATCTTGCGATGGCATTCTTAAACATGCACCGACTGCATTATGGATACATTTTCAGTGTCATCTTTTTTAAAGTCACATTATCCGCAAGCATTGTGTCACACAAAAAACGAGTTTCCTTTTGCTAATGTTGATCTATTTCGTTTCTTGCGTCTAATCCCTAAGAGGCAGCCTTGTGTGAAATAAGATAAATTGATTTTGCATTGATTTGAACTCATTCTTTTTAGTTCATTCTGGTCGTGTGTGGAGTGGGCGGATCTTTCCCTTCAGCAGAAGCAGGTGCCTAATAAATCAGGCCTAATGTTTAATGCATTCACAACCACGGTGATGGTAACGAGGTTAAACATATATTTTTCAAAAGCACTGACCTGTGCCTGCGCGCTTTTGTCATCACTTCCTCTGAAACATTTGATCTGTTGTCGCGGTGCAAAGAGAAAAGCAAATGGATTTGTTGAGAAAGAGATAAATCTTGGGTTCGTTTTGTAACCTATAATAACACTCATACCTGCTTGAATGCTTACCACCACCTCCATGCGCTGCATAGTGAACAATGATGTCCTCGACGTGCTTATTATAAGTCACATGGCCAAATTCCTTATACATTCTTGCTTTTGGAATTTAATCAAAATAGCATTAGTAATTTCATTGATTTTTTGTTTCACTGTTCCAACATCTGTCACTCCTATTGATGTATCAACAGCTCAAAGTTTAAAGTAGGTGGCCATCAATATTCAATGAGTTCTTAACCAAAGAAAAACGCTCAAATGTTGTGCTTTTGAGTAACTTTATCTCAGATGTTCCAGCTCAGATCTGATCTTGTGAAATATTTGAGATCATACTGAGATCTATCACTTTAGCAATTTATTGTCAGAAAGAAATGTCTTTATTATCGAAGATTTTCCTTTTCCTAAATAGACTGAATTTAGAGACTTAATGGTTCTCAGATATTTCTCTTGACACAAGATTTCGCTTCAACAGTTTCAGAAGAATGTTAGCAGGGTCTCAAACTATGCGTATAGACAAAGTTGATACTAATATTAAACATACAAAAACCTGAGCACAATTCGTGACTGTTATCTTTTGAAACTCTAGTGGAGACACGTGAGATTATGGAGGCTGTTTATAAGAGAAACATCTGAGAAGCAGAAGATCTCAGAAAGAGTCTCTATTTTCTCTTAGGCTACATACACTAATCCAGAGCTAACTAAGGAGCCGTTTACACCACACCGTTTTCAACTAAAAATGTGTTTTGTCCATTCATTTACACGGCAACAGCGTTTTGGGGGCCTGAAGATGCAAACTTTTTAAAACAGGTTTCAAAGTGCACGTTTTTGAAAACAATAACGTCATTGCGCAAATTTTTGAAAACGGTGACGTCATGCGCATGCATATTACATGTTCAGTCTCTAGGCGTGTAGCCTAGGTGTTACATTGTCAACTACTTTCGAAGGTCCGTGTGAACGGAGATCGCTTTGACAATGTTGTTGTCTGTATGCAAAAAACGCAAAGGAAAAACGTTTCCATTTTTAGTACATCGTTGTCGTGTAAACGTACCTTGAGATGATACAGAGAGATTAGACATAACAAAGTTCTCACATTATTCATCTGTCATGATCACTTTATTACCAAAATATCTCTGGGGCTTTCAGGTAGCACTCAATCGCCACTTATTGTATGGTCTAAAACACAAATTGCCCTCATGTTTTGCCACAGTACTAGCCTGACAAGCCAGACCTACATCAAGATGTTGGGTCTGGGAACACACCATTAGCAGGGCTCAATCTGAGGGGCGGGATAAACGGTTGTCTTTCAAATTTCCTCTGCACGCAATAGGATAGTGCTACAACCAACGAATAAGGTGACGTAGTCAGAGGAGCTAGCTTGATACAGCGGAGCTAGTTGATAGATTTAACTTTTGCCGTATCCGGTCGGCAAAACTCAGAACACATCTTCCTTTTTTAAGAATGACTTCAATGCTGTTCTTTGTTGTTTTCTCAAAGAAAAGCTTAACTCCAAGAGCAGCCATCTTCTTTGTTTTCAAGTAGCAGGGAATTCACGCGGAACCGTTGCAACTCTGCCTTCATTATGTTAAGCCTGTCCATTGACTCTATACACGATGCGATTGGCCTGACCAGCGTTTGGTTTTTCAAGCTTGCAAGCCAACTGAGAGTTGCAGGACGACCCGGGCTGCAAACTACATTTGCTGCCGTTAGGGTGCGTCTAGATTTCTAGGCTACCACAGGACAGCAATCGCAAGTAAATGTTCTATAATTTACAGGAATGTAATAAGAAGATTATTAGCAAACTGTGAAAGTGAATAGCACAAAGCAGGCGCATGGGGGCAGTTGTGACATAATGGTTAGAGAGTCAGACAGGTAACCCAAAGGTTGTGGGTTCAAGTCTCAATGCCGGTAGGAAATGATTGAGGGGAATTTGAGCAAGGCACCTAACTCCCAATCGCTCCCTAGGTGCCACAGCAGAAATGGCTGCTCACTGCCCACTGCTCTGGTGTGTGTGTTTGTGTTTGTGAGAGAGAGAGTATTCACTACTCACTACTCCTAATGTGTGTGTGTAACGGTCGTAAGATGGCTGTGCGTGTAAGCCTCACTCCCCTGGCCTCAAGAGATCTGATGCTAGAGGCCATGCACTTCCTTGTTAGCGTGCCCGCCTCCCACACCAGAGACCCCGGTTTGAATCCCGCTCGTAGCGGGTTGTTGGTTACATGTGTAACTAACTTGGATGGGTTAAATGCAAAGAACAAATTCCAATTATGGGTTACCGTACTTGGCCTTCACGTCACTCACTCACTTACTTGCATACCAATCTGAACATAGCCTATTTGTCTGTCCAATATGCATCACATTACTAAATATGCATCATCATTTTCAAATAGCTACCTTCACTTTCACAGTCAACACTACAATGTGAAAACATATTTTCAAATGTATCCACTTTGGAGTGCGCCTTCAAAACAGCTCAATTTCTGCAGAACTAAAACACCATCTAAGTGTGGATGGGAGGCCAAAATGTAGATGCGTTTTCAAATGTATCCGGATTGTGTAGCCTCATTGCTGTCTAGAACAGTGGTTTTGTATGGCTCCCTTATTTACACAGCTGATTTGAATCATCAAGCTCGTTAGCAAATAGTGCATGAATTGAATTTTGGCCTGTCAGACATTCAGTACAAAAAAATTGCAGTGTCGAGTTGAGAACCACTGGTGTAGAGCATTCTTCAAACTCTTTAATAAGTGAGGTGAATCTCTAACAGCTCCATGTTTTGGTCAAATCAGGAGTGAATGTTGATCTGAGAGCAGAATTCTGTTCCATCTAGGAGTATGATCTTGTTAAGGGATTTGGAATTTGCAGTCTGGTCCTGGATCAGTGCTGATGGAACACGCTGTGTGCAGATAGCTGATGGCAGACAGCTGGAATGCCATTAGTTGTGACCCTACTGCTGGCAGCTCATCAAACCATCCACCGGGGCACCAGAGTGGAGGGGTTGCCATGGCGACCGCTCCTCCGTTACATAACCTGCGACTGGAGGAAAATGGAGACCCAGAGCGAATGGAGGTTTCAGGCTTACAGTGTGGTTAGAGTTTGCCTCAGGGAGATATTGCTGTGTGATGAGAGGTGGGATGGCTCCTGTGTAGAAAAGACACTCAACATAAGAGGATATATGGAGCACCAAAGTCCCAAAGCATCTCTGCCAGCATAAAGTTAGTTTAGTAAAGAATACATTTTACTATCCATAAATAAAACACACACTTGAAAGACTCACTTTTTTCTAGGGATGGAAATGCAGGATTCCAATGCAATTTAAGGATCACAGCTCATTAATGAATTCATTTCATGATTCATTTTATGCTTTTGAAGAACCCAACTTTGCCCCTATCAAATAAGAGGTCTAAATACACAAAAATAAATAGTATAACTGCTGGGTTAAAACAACCCAATTGCTGGGATAGTCCGTTTTCAACCCAACTCAATGTATTAGGTCCACCTTGCTAGCACCGGGTTGGACCCCCGTTTGCCTTCAGATTTGCTTTAATTCTTAATGGCATAGATTCAACATGATGCTGGACACATTCCTCAGAGATTTTGGTCTAAACTGACATGACAGTATCACGCAGTTGCTGCAGATTTGTCGTCTGCACATCCAAGATGCCAATTTCTCGTTCCACCACATCCCAAAAATTCTCTATTAGATTGAGATCTGGTGACTGTGGAGGCCATTTGAGTTTAGTGAACTCATTGCCATGTTCAAGAAACCATTTTGAGATGATTCGAGCTTCGTGACATGGCATGTTATCCTGCTGGAAGTAACCATCAGAAGATGGGTCCACTGTGGTCATAAAGGGATGGACATGGTCAGCAACAATACTCAGGTCGGCTGTGGCTTTTAAGTGATGCTCAATTTGTACTAAGGGGCCCAAAATGTTCCAAGAAAATATCCCTCACACCATTACACCACCAGCAGCCTGAACCGCTGATACAAGGCAGGATGGATCCATGCTTTCTTGTTGTTCACGCCAAATTCTGATCCAATCATCTGAATGTCGCAGCAGAAATCGAGACTCATCAGACCAGGCAACATTTTTCAATCTTCTATTGTCCAATTTTGTTGAGCCTGTGTGAATTGTAGCCTCAGTTTCCAGTTCTTAGCTGACAGGAGTGGCCCGGTGTGTCTTCTGCTGGTGTAGCCCATATGCTTCAAGGTTCGACATGTTGAGCATTCAGAAATGCTCTTCTTCAGACCTAGGTTGTAACGAGTTATTTGAGTTACTGTTGTCCTTCTATCAGCTCGAACCAGTCTGGCCATTCTCCTCCGACCTCTGGCATCAACAAAGCATTTTCGCCCACAGAAATGCCCCTCATTTTCTCTTTTTCAGACCATTCTCTGTCAACCCTAGAGATGGTTATGTGTGAAAACCCCAGTAGATTGGCAGGTTCTGAAATACTCAGAACAGCCCGTCTGGCACCAACAACCATGCTATGTTCAAATTCACTTAAATCACCTTCTGATGCTCAGTTTGAACTTCAGCAGATCTTTACCATGTCTATATGCCTAAATGCACAGAGCTGCTGCATTGCGATTGGCTGGTTAGATATTTGCATTAACAAGCAGTTGAACATGTGTACCTAATGAAGTGGCTGGTGAGCATGTTTATATATCTACACTCTAAAAAAAAAGGTTCTATATGGCACCAAAAATGGTTTTTCGTCGTAATCATAGAGGAACCACTTTTGGTGCTATATAGCACCATATCTTAACATGTTCTGTATATTGTAGCGGTGCTATATAGCACCTTTGTCAAAGAACCGGTGAAAAACCTCTGAAGAACCACTGAGCACCAAAATTGGTGCTATATAGCACTTAAAAAGGTCTATCTATCTATCTATCTATCTATCTATCTATCTATCTATCTATCTATCTATCTATCTATCTATCTATCTATCTATCTATCTATCTATCTATCTATCTATCTATCTATCTATCTATCTATCTATCTATCACAATATAAGATTTCACAGTATTACTGTTTTTTCTGTATTTTTGATTAAATAAATATAACAATGGAGAGACTTTCTTCAAAAACTTTAAAAAAAAAATCAGATCCCAAACTTGTGAGCCATAACAAAGTTCTCCATTCAATTCGAGTTGTAAAATGTCTTTTTGAACATTTAATCCAAAAGAACCAGCTCATGAGGGTTATTTGTTTGCAAATTGAACTACGTGGATTATAGCATGTGCTCTCAAGGGGAAATGCTAGATTTAGTGCTCTTGGGTTATATATTTTGCCATACATCTTTTTGCCATAATCTCCTTAAGTTAATGTTAGATGATGATGTAAATCTTAAAATAGGCAGACACTATTATATATACAATATCAATCATCTACAATCATTATCTGCTTTCAATGTATGAAAAGGAAGAGCCTGGACATTATACTACACATCTCCTACACTCTAAAAAAAAGGCTCGTAATCATAGGGGAACCTTTTTTAGTGCTATATAGCACCAATTTTGGTGCTTCAGTGGTTCTTCAGCGGTTCTTCAGAGGTGCCTAAAATTGGTGCTATATAGCACTAAAAAAGGTTCCCCTATGATTACGAGCCAAGAACCATTTTTGGTGCAATATAGAACCTTTTTTTTTTAGAGTGTATAATATTCCACAGAAAAAAGAAAGCAAGTAGACAGTGGCAAAATGTTCATTTTTGGGTGAAGTATCTCTTTAAACTTGTCTTGTGAGCCATTCACAGCTTTTGCAGTGCACTTTGGCAAAGGCATTCTGTTCAAGCAACTGTTGCCATGAGATCTGCTTACGATCTGCACTCTCTTTATTCGCATTAGCAATACAAAAGCCTTTCAGAAAACTGTGACAGATGCACACTCATCAATTAAAGCTCTGCCCGCTCAGCATTTGCTACATCCAGTCTAGACTCACTTGAGACACGTTCCTCCACCGCTTTTACCGGCCATTCTTCAGGATTAACCGAGACAGGCCCTGTTGGTCGCTTCTCCTCTTTTCCACATTCTGACCGTGCTCCAGTTTTCCCGGAGATTATTCAAGTCACACGCAACCTGTCCATTTCCAGGGCATCTGTCACGGAGTAAGATGCAGCCATGGTCATCGGGAGATTGATGGGTGGCCTGGGACCTCAGGGGCCTGAATTAATTTTTAATGGCTGCCACATTGCATCCACCTTCCTTTGCACACACCCACCAGCACTTAAAAGCAAAAACGATGGCTCAGCCCTTTTTTCTTCAGTGCAACAGAGGCCAGGATGCTGCAGGTGCTTAGCACGTGTTGATGAGTGGGTGTTTGCTTATTTACTAGGGCACTTTTGTCTTTGTGGGGGGTGGTAAGGACTGCATAGGAGGAAGCTTTTTGTTTGTTTGAACGCTCTATGTTGTATAGACCCCCATTCCACCCCCTCCAATATGGCTGCACAGTCCAGGATATATTGATTCGATTTGCATTCGACTGGGAAAAAAAAAGTGATATGAAGATGATTACAATAACCAGCGCTCCTACAAATAGATGCCAAGGTTTCCTCATTAAAAAGACATTTAACAAATGACTGAACTCTTCTGAATGCTTCTTACGCTGCTTGATGGACATCATACATTTTTATGACTTTACAGTAGTAACAATAACTGATAACTACAGTATTTTAGTAGAAACTAGCAACACTCTACTAATGCCGTAAAACCATGGTTTTAAACCATCATAGCACTTTAGCAAACCACTAAATAACAACCACCAAAAATCCCCTAGCAACCCCCTAGCAAATGAATCACTCAGAACAACTACTTGTGCTAACAATCAGACAAAATACACTGCGATATTACAAAACACTCAAAACAAAACACAGACCACCCTGGAAACACCCTAGCAACAACCTGGAAATCCGAGCAACCACCCAAAACAAAACATCTTAGTGAAGCTGCATTGTAACACGCTGAAAATACTCTTGATGCTTAAACAACCACATAGCAACACCCTAGCAACAACACAGAACACCCTAGAATCTGCATTGCAACATGCTAAAACATTTAGAATTCATAAACTACTGCCTAGCAACGCCCAAGCAACCACAGAACACCTTAGAAGCTGCACTGCAACAGACATACAACATTCAGAATTCTTAAACAACCACTTAGCAACGCCCAAACAACCACATAGTATAACACCCTAGAAGCTGCACTGCAACACTAGCCTGGTCCTACCAGACTCTCGTACATTTCATTTGTACAGAGAGTCTGGCCACTCTCCATTGACAAGCGTTAACTTCCTTGAAGGCGGGAACTCTGTTGAAGTTTAAAACTATTGGATCTGCCCAAAGCCACTCTGGATCTGCCATATCGCTAACGTTTGGTCGTGACGTATGTCATCTCAAACTAGCGCATGACATCAAGGTCATAGTTCTCAGCCACTCCCTCTGTTCGCTGATTGGACCGGTTAAAATTTGACCGGAGAAAACCAGAGAATATACCGCAATCCCAGAGGAAGGTACTGAAGGAAAATGAAAATTGAGCGGAAGTACGTAGGAGGGCGGAGCCAGGCTACTGCAACACACTAAAAACATTCAGAATTCTTGAACAGCCACTTAGCAACGCCCAAGCAACCACACATTGCAACATGAATAAATGAGGCATTTATATAGCACATTTCTTATGTATTACTGTACACCCAAAGTGCTTTACAATCATGTTAGGCGGTCTCTCCTCAACCACCACCAGTGTACAGCTTCCACTTGGATGATGCAGCCGCAGAATAACGGTGCCAGTGTGCTCACCACACACCAGCTATAGGTGGAGAGGAGAGAGAGTGATAGAGCCAATTCGGTTGATGGGGATTATTAGGAGGCCGTGATTGCTAAGGGCCAATGGAGAGAATTTGGCCAGCATTAGTAGAGGTTACACCCCAACTCTTTACGAGAAGTGCCATGGGATTTTAAATAACCACAGAGAGTCAAGACCTTGGTTAAACGTCTCATCCGAAAGACGTGCTTGTTACAGTGTCCCCATCACTATACTGTGGCATTAGGACCCACACAGACTAGGGTGAGCACCAGAAGCAACTTTGTTTTCTCAGAAGGTCTCCCATCCAGGCAAAAACATGCTGCAAACATTTAGAATTCTTGCGGCATGAAATGGAAGTCGTGAGCATCTTTTCTTCCCAATTGTGTCATATATGAGTGAAATGGCTTCTTTAACCCTTAAATGCATACCTAGGGTCTTTAGCGACCAGAGACGTCATTCACTACCCTCCTCCTAATTCATTTTTTAAAGTTAGACATCAACCTCAATCCTCAATCAATCCATTTTAAAGAATAGAAAAAAATAATACAATTATAATTGAATACCAGTTTTTCCACTAGTTTTTTTGTCAAAATTGTATAGGGTCGCTAACGACCCGAGGTGTGTAAGATTGAACGTATTTTTTTCCTGCACAATAATAAATTAATCTATAATGATGAAATAAGTGCAATTTACCTTTATTCCACAAGGTGGCAATGTCTGATACACAATGATGAAGTGACGTTTCACTCATAGTGACGAAAACGAAACAGTAATAATTATTATCTGCAAAACTTGAAATGGCTCAGCGATTTACTGCAGAGTAAGTACTGAAAACATTCAAATATTGCTGTCACTGTCACTTGATGATGGATCTGGTCAAGAAGCTGTCAGTGATCAAAATATTTATTTTCAAGATGTTGAAAATGAGTTTTGAGAATATGCGAGAGATCGCGAATATGATCCAGATGCTGAATATACTGAAATGAGCTCTGACGAGGACAGTGATGATGGTATAAAACATCTGCTAAAAAAAACTGAACCCTACCAAGCTCCAAAAGGTAACAAAATATTTTTTATTTTATTCTTCTGTAATTGTTGCTCTAATATCAGGAGTTTTATATATTACGCGACAGGTATAGATCTATCCATGTTAGATATAGATCCGGGTCGCTAAAGACCCGCATATGTAAGAATGCTTGGCGAAACAGTCATGCATTTAAGGGTTAACAAGAAAAAAATATATTTTTTTCAAAAGTTATTTGATTACAAGGGCACATGATTTTTTTTTTTTTTTTTTTAAACAATGATATGCAAGGATAAAATTATTTATCAAAAAAAATTCTTTTTACATGGTGACTTTAAGAAACTACCTAGCAACTCCCCAGTAACCACATACACTCTAAAAAATGCTGAGTTAAAAATAACCCAAGTTGGGTTGAAAATGGACTAACCCAACAATTGGGTTGTTTTAACCCAGCTGTTGGGTTAAATGTTTGCTTAAAACAACCCAATCGCTGGGTTAAAACAACCCAATTGCTGGGTTAAAAGAGCCCAATTGCTAGGTTAAAACAGCCCAATTGCTAGGTTAAAACAACCCAATTGCTGGGTTAGTCCATTTTCAACCCAACTTGGGTTATTTTTAACCCAGCATTTTTTAGAGTGTAGAATGCCCTACCATCAACATTCAGTAGCCCTATACAATTAAAACCACTCACATCGTAGCAACCATATAGTCAACCAACTCAACATTCCCAGAAAGTGTAAAAATCCATAATTGTTCTTTTTTTTTTTACTTCCAGAACAATAACAACGACTAACATGTTACATTTTAGTAAGAATCCTGTTTGTCATTTTATTTCTGTTGTTTTCACCTTCAAAATGCAACCAAAGTGAAACATTTTCCATGAACTGACAGTTATAATAAAGAGAAAGAAAACATATGAGACCTCTATAGGTCTGTGGAGGGAAATTAAAGAGTATAGTATTTTCTTTTCTCCCTCACTCTCTCTTTAAAAGGAATAGAACGGTAGAGCAGGTTGGTGGAAATAAAATGTGTGGCGAAATATTTGAAATTGGACAGAGAGGCTATTAAGGCTCTGCTGACAAGCTTCTTTTACGACACTGCTATCAAACCATCTGCTATTTTCCAGTCAATTAAACCATTATAGGATTTGAGATCAATTAATCTCGTCAAGTAATAGCTTTATATCCTTGTTTGCTTGCTTATAGCCCAATATTTTTGTGCACTATGTCACAACAAGGCAAAAAAAGTTAATGGTCTGTTGCTCCTCTTTTCATTATTTGCTTTGTATTTGGCTCCCGTCATGATTTGTGGGAGATTTTTCCCCGGCACATCACACTTAAAAGCAGACAACAACAAAGCCAAACTGACTCTCTCTAAATAGAGTTTATGATCTCCATCAAACACATTCACACAGGACGCCCAGATAGCAATTCAACATTCAGTATAAAATGTCAACACTTGCATATAAACTCTGAGAGTGACAGCAACAAATTTATTGGCCACATAAGAAAACATGACGGAATAACAATATGAGCATCATGATTATGCATCATTTTATAGGTACTAAATATACAAATCCCTCTAGAAAACCGGAAGCTGTTTTGGACCATAGTAACTGGTCTAAGCTGGTACAGACCAACCTGGACCAGCAACAAAAAAGTTTTCCAAGCTGGTTTAATTAATATTCGGAAATGTTATTTATTTCAAATGAATGTTACCATTATACCGTAGACAGACAGACAGATAATCTAATGTATTTATAACAGTAATATACCATAACTGAGAGTATTTCTCCTCCTATTAGTGGATTTCTTCTTGACATTGGCTATTGATCTGAAGATGATCTGCATTCAATAGGTCAGACAGGTGGATCTTTGTCTACACTGACACTCCTTCATGATGCATTAGTCCTTAAGCACACATAATACTGAGGGTCTACAGATTTCCAATGGCAATTTTCACTCTACAGGTGAAGAAAGAATCTATATGCTCTACCTCTGCAAACATTGTTTTTTTTTTTACTGCTTTTTATTTTTATTTTTAAATATTAATCTCACAAAGCCAGTAAAAAAGTGACCCCTATACAGAAATTTCATCACTTCTCACCTTCATGCCGTTCAAAACCCACAAGGCTTTCTTTCTGGAACACAAAAGGAGAATTTTGTTGTTGTTGTATTTCTCATTCTTTAAATGCATTTACATTAAACATAAAAAGGTCAGTCAGCATGAACCGTGCACTATACCCACATCAATATTCACTGAACTTTAAAGGGGTCATGAACTGCAATGTTTTATAATGTTTCCTGGGGTGCACTTTTAATGTTAGTGTGATTTTTACATTAAAAAACCGTCATTATTTAGAAATAATAGGCATTTTTCCTACCCTGATTTCAAGGGGCGTGTCTGCTGTGAGACTTCAGTGTAAACGCCCACTGCTGTGATTGGCTAGCATCTTTGCACTTGAAATAGTATTACATGTTTAACTCTCTCGAAAACTTTTAGCACGTTTTTACTAGAGGTGGGCATAGATTCTTTTTTTTTATCTAGATTAATCTCACTGTAATCTTGGAATTAATCTAGATTAATCAAGATTAAAATGGCTCATTTAAATTCTGCCGAAGGCATTCAGAATATGTGTGCTCATAAGTGATCGTTTGTCTTTTTGTAACTGGAATAATAAATAACTTCTGTCCCTTTAAGATCTGACGCACGCATGGATCCCAAACACTGTTCCTGTGAGCTGGTTACGACTGTGTTTACGTTAAAAGATGGGCATTGACACATTTTTGAGTGTATTTGACCATTAATAAGACGGAAAAAGGAGATAATTTCTGCACTTGTAGAGGCAGCTTTATTACAGTATGTGTGTGCGCTTCAGATGCGAGCGCGAAATCTGCGGAAATTAATAGAATTAACCTTATGTGCAACCCTGCTCGAAATTCAGACCGGTCACACCAATACTAACACGCGGTCATGAGGAAAAATCCAGCAGAAAACCTGTTTGCCATGTTCAGAGGGTTAACCGGACTGAATGAGAGGAGACGGGTGCGTGTCAACTCGCTGTCGTTCGGAGAGGAGAGAAGAGTACAGCTGATATATTGATACTGTAGAAAATGAGTATCGTATCGTTTCAGAACAGATACATATCGAAATATCAATATTTTTGATAACACTAGTGGGCATACACACAGGTTCGAAAACTCGTTCTCTCGCCCCCTACAATGCAATTCGGCTAGGTATACATCCACGCTAAAATATCAAGGTGAAAGTCATCATAGCTTGCGTAGTATAGACCCAGTTCCCAACTCAACTTTGAGAATAGATTAACGGCGATATTTTTTTATCGCCTGATAAGAGTCTCACGTTAACGCAGCACGTTAACGCCGATAACGGCCCACCACTAGTTTTTACTGTTACAGTTCTCAAGGCTAACAAATTGTGAAAAGTGTTGATTATGTCATTATATTTAGATCGTGGCATGAAAGGTTGCCGTGATGAGCATTGTAGCTGCTACACTGTAAAAAAAATGTAGGTCTCCAATTGAAAATTTTCTAGTGACTGATCACATCTACATTTTTCAGTTGACCAAATTGAATTTCTGTGAATTGATGCAATTTCACAGAATTGATGCGGATTGATGCATCCGTCACTAGAAAATGTTCATTTGGAGACCTGATTTTTTTTACAGTGTAACAAATGCTTTCATTGTAACTAACAGTGCAAACACAATGATTTTTGGATTATAACAGGAGTTTTGGAGAGAGTCCAGAACTAAGTCACTGTTTAGCTTGCTCTGTTTGATTGACAGTTTCAGTGATTGTAAAGAGAGCGTTCTTTGATCGCTTTCTATATATAATTTAAAGGGGCACTTCAGTGCTGGGAAGATGAATGTGTATTTAAACTGTGTCATTTATGTAGTAGAAATGTGCTCTTTTTTTATTTGGTGCCTTCTAGACTGAGAAAAGACAGAAAATGTATTTTTGTCTCATGTGGATGAAAGACAACAACTCCCAGAATGCACTTGTTTCGCTGCCCTACGAGGCCACTCCCAAAGCCACGGCTACTGGTTATCACTTGCCCACCGCGGCGCCGCCACCAACGTCGTTTTGATATTCATAGTACTAGAATAATTTCGTTCAGTTAGAGAATAGACACTACAATTAAAAACTGAATGTGTCTTTTCAATAAAGTGTGAGTGAGCCGAACGAAAGTCACGGCACAGACGCAGCAGGAGTCAGATTTCATTCATCACGAGCTGAGCAGAGCTGAGGTAAGCGTGACTGTCATTCTCAGCGCGTGTCCAGTCTGGCGCGTTATCAGATCGCATATGGAAGCTAAACTTTCATAGGAATTCATTGAAAAGTTGAAACACTCACTTTGCTCCATACCGCTCCGTTATAAATGCCCGAGCCGAGCGGCAGCGGCCGTGCGCATTTACATTCTGTGAGGGAGATTCCTCCCCTGTGGGCGGGTTGAAAACATGCGGAACTAGCTCCTGTAGTCTCTAGCCTCTGGCCAAAAATCCTCTGATGACGCAAAATGACTATATTTAAATAATAAAATGCATAATAAAATGCATAATTCTCTCGTCTCAGGGGGAAAGTACGATAATTCGAATATACTACCTGTTTCTACTGATACAAAGCTTAATGCTAAATCACTGAAGTCACCCCTTAATCACAGTTTAAAGAGCACCTATCATGGAATTTTGAAATTTACCTTTCATGTAGTGTGTAACATAGATCTAAGTGAACAAAAACATTCTGTGATAGCTTGAAATATGACAGTGCACCGTATATATAGTTATTTTCTTTCAAAAGTAAGAGTCGACTCGGAGTCATTTTTAAGAATCGTTAGAAGACCGAAGCTTTTTCTCTGACTAGATGACGTCAACTTGTCAAGTTATTTGAATACGATACGCCCACTTATTGCGCTCCAAGACGCCAGTGAAAACTAGAAAACATCATGGCGACGAGACTGTGTTCTGAAGTGCCACTCAAAAGCAAACTTCTTTCATCTGCCCAAGGATGAGCATTTGAAGACTAAGTGGCTTGAAGACAAACCATACATCGTCGCGATTGAGTGTTTATTATTAGTCGTCAAATGTATGTTTCGCGATCTCAGGAAGCTTTTATTATGGACTTATATTATGGCACATGGTCTCTTCTTCGTCTGTCTGTACCATATATGGATTACATGTGCACAGAGCGCCCTCCGGCTGCCAGGATGAATTGAAAACAACACATAAGAGACTCATTCGCTCATGATTAGGCTATTTCTGCCCATTTTGAGGAAGTATTGAATAAAAAATACTCCTCTGTTTAGAAATTTGACACAGACATATGAGAATCTATCAATATGTCTCCTCATCTGCACACTTTTGAACTAAAAGCCCTGAGGGATGTTGATTTGTCGCGAGTCTTCGTGAGGAGAATAGAGGAGTTTTTTTATGAATGAGATCAGCTGAGGCTCATATTACAATCAAACAGTACCGACGCGGTTTTCATATTCATAACTCCTGACACATATTAACAAATTACTGTCATTATAAGACTTTGATGGGTGTTCCGTTTCCGAAAATATCTGCACAGACTAAACCAATCACAACTGACTGGGTCATCTGACCAATCACCGCAGATTAGCGTCACGTAAAGGCGGGGTTTTGAAAAGTGAATCACTAAAGGAATCATTTGAGAATCGCTGTCAAAACAGGTAAAAATAAATGCATATTATAAGAAAACTAAAGTCTTTTTTGTCATTGCATGCATGCAAAACTGTTGTTGGGGACTTCTAAAACAATATTTGGAACATTTTAAATGCCATGATAGGTGCTCTTTAAATAACTATTTTCATCCTACTAAGAGAAACAATGTGAAGTTGAATTTTTAGTCACTGGTTTGATTTCCTGACACATAGACAAAGAACATCTGACTGTACATGAATCATCACATATCAGAAATCACTGGTCACAGATCAGGCATTAGAATTAACACATTTACTTACATGTTGTCACATTACTGCCAAGTAAAAGTCTGTTTGCAAAGCCTGAGCTGAAATTGTGACTGATTTACCACAGTGAAATGTCCTGAATACAAATAAATAATGCTCAACTGAGACATTCACATTGTAGAAAATAAATAACTTCATTCCTAGCATTGGGATCCTTTAGAACAAGGTTCCTCAAACTCGGTCCTGGAGGGCCACTGTCCTGCAGAGTTTAGCTCCAACCCTGACCAACTTACCCACCTGTGATTTTCTAGTGATCCTGAATACCTTGATGAGCTGGTTCAGGTGTGTTTGATTAGGGTTGGAGCTAAACTCTGCAGGACAGTGGCCCTCCAGGACCAAGTTTGAGGAACCTTGTTCTAAAGGATCCCAATGCTAGGAATGAAGTTATTTATTTTCTACAATGTGAATGTCTCGGTTGAGCATTATTTATTTGTATTCAGGACATTTCACTGTGGTAAATCAGTCACAATTTCAGCTCAGGCTTTGTAATGGTTTTTTTTAGTCCATCCTGTCGCTCTTCTCTCCTCGTCATCTCACTAACACTCCAGTGGGCAGGGCCAAAGTTGCAATGACGAAGTAGGTGTTGACCTATAGGCACATTCCACAACAAGTCATTATCTGGGCTTGGTTACAAAAAAGCTGATTTTGGACTAAGAAGGAAGTTTTCATTTCTGAAACTTACAGGATATTCCTAGAGTATGATGACCTCTTATATGTCAAAAGCTTGATTTCTCAGTTCATGACCCCTTTAAATCACTGCGACAGGAATCAGTGAGAGATTCGGATGAGCCTAATTTGTGAATGAATCATTCAGGCTGCTTTTATGATCTGCGTCTTTTGATTCATTGAAAGATCCAACAGAGATTGAATTATGAATTGTACATCCCTATTTCTCTCATGAACTCCCATGAACATGCTAAGGAGGCTAGAACTGTGATTGCCATAATTATTTACCATGGCTGACTGTGAAGACTGATGTGGCAAAATGCAGTGCAAAATTAATCATACAATGTCATGTGATTTAGTTAAATCCCAATACTTCACTCATTCATATCTGCCCCTATTCTCATCCAGGAGTCGCATTCAGTTATTGCTCACATCATCTATGTCCAGTGTCAACAACATCCATGTCTCTCTCTCTCTTTCCACTGCTTCAGAGATCCCTTCCCTGACCCTGCCTGTAATTGAATTAAAACCACATTAAATAGAATGAATAGGCTGGGATTTAATTAGCCGCTGACGAAGGCCACAGGGTTCCTGAGACACGTGTTCTCTGTTTAACTCCTGCGCTGCATGCTTCAGAGGAGCTGCATGGATGGACCACGAGGACTGGGATCTGTTCTAGTTTAATCAATGTTTTATGTAATCAAGGCCAAATGTGAATTTTGCAATTGCATGTGAATACTGCATTGAAAACCATTCACTCACTATTCATCTTGTTAAGTTGAGCTGCTGATAAAGTTTAATTTTTTATTTCATTTAACATTTTTTAAATAATTTTAAGTTTTCATTTAAAGTAAACATGAAATCAAAAGTGACCCAAAATACTCTCAATATATGTTCCTGGTCTTACACTACCATTCAAAAGTTTGGAATAACTAAGATTTTTAAATGTTTCTGAAAGAAAAGTCTCCTAAGGCTCACTAAGGCTACATTTATTTTATCAAACATACAGTAAACTATCTACTAACTCTAAGTAACTTTGCAACTACACTCTAGAATATTGTTAGAATATTAGTAGACTGTTATGTTAGTGTTCGTGTTAGTAGAATAAGTTGACATATACTTGCAAAGTTACAACACAATCCCTGACTCCATTCTGGAACAATTTGTGCTACACACAGGGGCGGTTCTAGGATTTTCATTTTAGGGGGGCTTAGCCCCCAGTGAGGGTATTTTAGGGTCCAAATTGCGCTATTAACTAGTAGCTTACTAACATGCATATCCATAGGATGGCTGTTTATTACTTATAAAGCTCCCCCGAGAACATTTTTATTTCTCTGATCTACATATGTGCATTTTAAGATGTTCTGAAGGCCAAATAATTGCATAACAGCTTGAAAACCATGTCACTGGGCAGTAGATTATTTGTCTTTCTAATCTCTCTTTTTCTCTGTTTTTATCTTGCCCAGTCTCTTACCCTCCTAACGCTGAGCTTTAACTGATATAGTTTTTCCATTTTTGTCAGTGAAGAAAGTAAACATATGGTTTACATATTAACATACTGATATTTATATGTTTTATGAATACTTTTCTTAGACACGTTAATTTACTGTTTATTAAAGTTTTAAGTTTATTAAATTAATTCACAATATAAACACATTCATTACTAATCTTATGCCCAATACAGGCTGAAATAGCTGAGTTTTTTTATGGAATACAAATGGAATAATATATGTACACATTCATTATTAATTTTATGCCTAATCTGAAGAAAATATTTCTTGTTTGTTAATTACATTATGAATCACATTGGCCTATTTTCAATTCAAAATGGAAAAATTAGACAAAAGTTTATTAATTTGCCTGAATATTTTTGTCTTGGCTTCCATTTCTCTCACTTGACTAAAATTCGCGTTTTGCCTCAGCAGCTTCTGTGTGAACATAAAGCCCGCCTACTCTGATTTGATTGGTTTTCTCAAATATTTTGACATTGACGAGAGGTGACAGACCAATGAGGCTCAGATTAACACACACACCTCTGCTTCTGACGTGCGCTCTGCTCAGCGCCGCTACGGTTTGAAGAACACGCAGACTAAAAGACGGGACGAAGCCAAAGCCTCCCGCCAGTTTCATATGTTTTAAAGGTTAATCACATATTTTTTAGGGGGGCTGGGGCAGAAGTTTAGATTCTAGAAGGGTTTATATAAAGGGTCTAGAACCGCCCCTGGCTACATATATGAATGATCATAGAGAAGAAGAGTGACATTATTTTTTTTAAATGATCAGGCTTACATTGAAGGAGCTGAGCTATATCTATAGACCATTATAGAGTCTTGGTCCACCATAAAAACCACCATAGCAACCACCTCACCTCATAGCAAAATACTAAAAAGAAGAAAAAAAGAAGACGGTGATGATGAACAACAATACATTTAAAAAAATCCCCCTTCCTCTTAGGGCAGTCATAAATAAAATGGTAATACTTTACAATAAGATCCCATTAGTTAACAATCCAAATAGGCAAACAGTTACAGAAAAGGCCCACACACGATGAAGATGAAAAAGACAAAAAAAACAAACAAATGTGAGATCAAAAAAACGGGATGATTATCCAATGATAATCAGTGTTTATAATTTTACTTTCATGATTTTCGGAAAAAAAATTCAGCTTAACACATTTACTTACTATTTCAAGGAAGGAAACAATGATATGGTGAGTCAGTTTTAAACCCACAGCATTGAGGGCTTTCATTTTAAAGGAACACTTAATGTTCCTCAGTTGGCTCATTTTCCTACTCCCCTAGAGTTAAACAGTTGAGTTTTACCATTTTCGAATCCATTCAGCCGATCTCAGGGTCTGGCGGTAGCACTTTTAGCATAGCGTAAAAATAATCAAGGAACTGTGCTATTACTATGCAGCACCTGAAAATAGTCCCCAGCACGCTCCCTGTGCAAGCAGGTTGTCACGTTGGTTCTGTTGACAGAAGTTAGCCTATTTTCAGGCGCTGCGTAGTATAATTGTGCCTACTGCACCCACGGTAAGGCAGCAAAGTTCCTTGATTATTACGCAGGAATGAGAGTATAGTTCCTAGCCATATCAGCTTAAAAAATCGCAACTTTTCATTTTCCGTCGGTCTTAGTACACGATGTAACTACAGAAGAGTCAAGTTTTAAATAGAAAAAATATCGAAAGTCTTTGGTCATTTTTGAGCAAGATGCTAACGGTCTAATCAGATTCAATGATCTATGCTAAGCTATGCTAAAAGTTCTACCGCTAGATCCGGAGATCGGCTGAATGGATTCGAAATTGGTAATACTCAACTGTTTAACTCTAGGGGAGTTGGAAAATTAAAAGTTCCTTTTAAAAGTTATCATTGTAAAAATGTCACTACTATTAATGAAATCCATTATAAGCTAAAAAGGATTTTTTTTGCTTTTGATTCTGATGTGTGGGGGTGCCTACAGTACGACAAACACAGTTAGGAAGCAGTAGCACTGGTCTAATTTATATCAGCAAATGTCCAATCTTATATCACAGAAAATAAAATAAGCAGAAGGGTTCATAAAAGAGAACAGACAGGTTTGTAAAAACAAACCGCCATTAGTTGATTAAATAACCTTGTATAACAGAGAGTTTAAAAAAGGAAGGTTCCTTTAAGCACAAGCATTGCAATGAAAAGCAGATGACTTTGTAAAGAATGCATGTAGATCGATTCTGGCATCAGATGATCTATTCAATGAGTAGAACAGTGATATCTGAAGAGCATGCCTAAATATTTCAACAGTCCCCTTGAAGTCTATCTGACGTGCTTGGAAAAGTGTTATAAAAGGGGAAAGAATATAGTTGATTCCACTTTAATCAGCTCTCATTTTCAGTTTTGGCCTTGGCTGTTCTATGTCGTCAGCTAATAACAGATATTTAAATTCACAACAAGACAATGAGCAGCTTAAAGAGGCTGTAGGGGAATGATGGCACCAGAATCACTTTAACCTGATGACCTAATGTTCACTCACAAAACACAGCACCTCAGTATTCAACACACTTTTCCAAAGTGAAAGGAAGCAGTGTTTAAGTACCCTATTCTTTTTACTAACTGCGCCCCATTTACATTTTAGTAGGAGTCTGCATTTTAAAAGAGTCAAAAGTACCTGAACTCTGTAACTCTGTGTTGTATTGTGTTAGATTTAGTTTATAGCAGGGTAGGCTGTGCCAAGCTCGGACACTTAAACTTTATTAATTATTAACTTGATTATTGACAGCTGATGGCTAGAAAATGAACAGCATGGAAATAAAGAGCTAAAGTAAGCCATTACCATTATAGGGAAATTTCAATTAAATCGAGTGCGTTTAGCATTCAAAATGCTGTGGTGATGTCATTGTGATATATGCATATAGAATTGTGATTGGTCTTTTTCTATATAACCATGCAGTATAGTAGGCATGACACTACTGATTATAAGTCTGTACACACTCACACACACCTTTCATGGGGACTTTACATAGACATAATGATTTTTATACTGTACAAACCCCTAAACCTACCCATCACAGCAGTGTTAATTTTGACAGCAAATTTTGATTTAGTTTTTGTCATAGTCTTTTGATTAAAATGGCATTTAGTTTTAGTCATATTTTAGTCACCTGAATTGTTTTTAGTTTTAGTCGACTAAATATCATAAGATTTTAGTCGACTTAATCTACAGTAGATTTAGTCTCCTAAAATCTAATGAGTTTAGTTAAATTGTAATACATTAAGCATTTAAGCTTTACATAACCGACAGTCACTTGAACTCATTTTGACATCATTTTGTTTTTGACATTAAAAATACACGAAAGAGTCTGAGAGCTCAATTCACTTTTTTGTTTGTTTTTTAAAAACATCTATATAGCTATGAATTTCTGTTTTAGTAAGTAGGCCATAACAGGTTAAGCTAAAGCTTCAAATAAGTTTATTTATTTTTTTAATTTCAGTTAACATTTATTTAATTTCAAGTTTTTAATGGTTTTAGTTAACTATTATAACCCTGATACTTTATTGAATGTGTGTCAAATACTGGTCTTTCCTCCTGACTATGAACCAAATGGGAATTAAATTAAATACAGTTTATTGTGTAACCAAAAACGAAATATATAATGCGTGACTTTTAATTATAAACAAGCTCGAAATACACCGGGACTCTTATTTTGAAATGTCAGCACCTTACAATTGCAGTTGCAGGAGCTCATTCAAGTTCAGATGAGGGAGATAAAATATGCGTTGTTACAACCGTCTAAAACATTACTATATAAACATCGTAAAGTAAACATTGTCATTATTCATCAGCATTAGTTCATAAACAATTGCCTGGCATAAATGTGCATAATATTCATTGCAATTCTGAACCGCTCTGGAGCGCTGTATTGGGGATGCGTGAGCCTGTAGAGCGCGCAACAGCACCGTGTTTTCCAGTGGTTAGCTCAGCACGTTCAAATTAAATGTCAGATTACACAGGACATCAGTTCTGACTGGATCTCTTCCCTAATCGACACTCACTAACATTTTTGTCTCATTTTTATTTGTTGACGAAAATGACAGTTGATTTTCGTCATAGTTTTTGTCATCCAACACTAGTTTTTATTTAATTATCATCTCGTTTCCGTCAGTGAAAAAAGGTTGTTGATTAAAATTATGACGAAAATTATTCGTCAACGAAATTAACACTGCATCACAGAAAACTTTATGCATTTTTACATTTTCAAAAAACATCACTTAGTGTGATTTATAAGCCGTTTTCCACATGGGGACCAAAAAATGTCCCCACAAGGACAAGGATTTCGGATATTGCCATCTTTCTGGGGACATTTTGTCCTCATAGCATAGGGTTAACCACACACACACGTACACTCTTCACCTGGTAGATGGAATCCACGGGAAGAAATCATGAGGTAGCAGCGGCTGTTGGTAAATTCTCTCGGTGAGCAATGCTTTTTTGTATGCAAGCTTGATTGTTGCAATCAAACACTTAGTCCAAAATAGTTGCCAAAGCATCTTATCTGCACCTATTGCATTAACGATGACAATTACAACTGGTGTGGTTGCTTAGAATTTACCAAACAACATTTTGGCGTTCCCCAGTGTCCACAAGCGACCTGCGACACACAATCACATAATCTGTTGTCAATAAAAGGGGATTAAGTTAACTTCCATTTTACAAATTTAAATGGATTCTATTAATAAGTTGTGACTGTTCAAACATTTTCAATGATGCCCCATAACATTTATCCAGTACACAATACAGTTTAGGGCTGGTAATCAGAAGGTTGTAAGTTCAAGCCCTGTCAGGAATAAACCATGACCCATCACCATTGTAGCTTTGTGTAAAGCACTTAACCCCAGGTTCTTCCAAGGGGATTGTCCATGTAACATGAGTGCTTTAAGTAGCTCTGGCAAAAACCTCTGCTAAATGACTTGCTACTTACTTGCTACTCTCTCCAGCTTTGTATGATTGAAAGCATGTTAAGTTGATGAAAGATCTGATCAACAGATAACAATGAACAGCTCCTGCTTCTTTTTGATGATGATAACTTACAACTAACCTTAAAGTCAGCATTAAATACAAATTTACTCGATCTATTTTTAAATGTATAAATATATGGATTTTTAAACATTTTACGGATGTTATGTTATGAATGATAACTATAAAGATAATAACTATATTAGCATCCACACCAACCCACAGTAACGTTTATATATATATATAAGCACACATTTCTTTAAATGCTTTAGATGCTCAATCTCTTTAATGTTAGGAAAAAGTTCTGATTGGCTCGTTCTGAATTGTTCATGAAATGTGAATCGTTCTGAAAATGATTCCGCCGAGTTTGTTCCTCTCTGTCATTTCTGTTATAGCTAGGACTTCCCTATTCTCATAGAGTTAGAAAGATTATAGTAATCGCAGAATAGTTATTGTCTTTGTTGTTAACGGCCCTTTAGACTATGATCTAGCCTAGAAATCTAGACACACCCTAGCGGCAGAAAATCTAAATCTAGCAACTCTCGGTAGACCTGCGAGCTGGAAAAACCAAACTCTGGTCAGGCCAATCACATCGTGTATAGAGTCGGTGGGCGGGCTTAACATAACGACGCCACGTCATGGCAGAGTTGCGGCGGTTCCGCGTGCTACTCGTAAACAAAGAAGCTGGTGAACGGCGGTCTTTCGAATCGGCTTTGGCCGCGATTCTGGAAGACTTTGAGTTAAGTTTTCCTTTGAGAAAAGAACAAAGAACGGCACTGAATTCATTCTTAAGAAAGGAAGATGTGTTCAGAGTTTTGCCGACCGGATACAGCGAAAGTTTAATCCATCAACTAGCTCCACTTCACGTTGCTCTCTGGTTGGTTGTAGCGCTATCCTATTGCGTGCAGAGGGAATTTGAAAGACAACCGTTTGTCCCGCCCCTAGGATTGAGCCCTGTCAACGGTGAGTTCCCAGACCCAACATCTTGATGTGGGTCTTGCTTGTCAGGCTAATTATGATCAGTTCTCTGACAAATTAATTTGACTCGTTAAATTCATATAAAATCAATCAAAATGCAATAAAAACACTTTGAACCATTTTCATTTTGTTTCATTGTTCGCATAGTTACCTATAAACCACAATTGTGTGCACATTAATTAACTTCCAGTCATAGTGGGGGTTTTTTTAACTCACATTTAGCACATCTGCTAACTGCTGTCATTAAACTGAGATCTGTATTTGTTGAAGCAGGTGCACTTAGAATGAAAACACAGACCCTCAGGGGTCCTCTGCACGTGAGGTCGCCCACCACTGGCCTGGAGAGCGAAACCTGATCTCATCGCATCTCTCCGGCTTCTGTTCTCAGCCCACCCAGAATTCTCCTCTGCGCACTCAGCACAATCCTGCTCTGCTGAATTACCATTTGAGAGAGCAAAGGCCTGTGCTCTAATGAAGAGAGACAGCCACTGTCATAGCGTAGTATAAACCCCACTGAAACACTCACCTCCCTGGAGAGAGCGGCTAGCACTTTCAGAGCGGGAGAAATGATCTCCGAGTCCCGGTCACCCATTTTTCTTCCCCTATAATAAGAGAAAAGAGAGAAAAGGGGAGAAAACGAAAACCTCACTGCCCTCTAGATCCCTTTATGGAGAGCACCGAGCCGAAATCTAGGGCAGCTTCATTGATTTCCAGGCTGCTGTATTATTAGCCGTTGCGGCAAAGGTGATATGAGAGGTTCAACTAATATCCTGTATACCCGACGGTTGGGGAAAGGGGGAAAGGCTTAGACGGCCCTGCACTCTCAATGATAACCGCTGGCTTTGGTGTGCAGCTGCCGTATTGGATTGCAAACCCTTTCAGCGGCGTCCGTCTCTCAGGGGAAGTGTTGGGAGGCGTGAGCCTGCCAGGCTGGCTAAATAAGATAAGAGAGTCATTGTATGCGGCCGTCAACAGTTGCTTTCTATCAAATATTCATGGGTCACTGCCAATTCTTAAGTAAACAGGCCAATTTGTTCTGGAAGACGTGCATTAAGATACGACGAGGCGATAGAGGTTGCACCCTCGGGATCCCCCGTCCACGAGGTTCCCCCGGCATCTCCCGCAGACCTATTAGCATCGCGGCCTATTCCGGTCAAAAGCAAAAGCTGAATGGGCATGTTTCATGCTAATAGAGAGCGCCGGAATGGACAGGTTTTCCATTAAGTCTCAAGATAGGTGATGGAGTGAAAAGAAACAGAGAGCAGGGCAGATAATCCATGAATAAGTCAAACCTGAATGGAGGTGGCGGCTTGCTTGGGTAACCGATCTATTGAAACAAGGGCTGAAAGAACCTCCGGCGTGGTGAATAGAAGCTTTTCAGAAAAGCCGCATTACCAGGAAAGTTATGCTTGGGCGAGGATGTTAACGCTAGCAGCACAACAACACACAAGTGACAAGCGACTGGAATATGCTTGGCAGGGACAGACATTTATCAGATTGAAAATGGGAGCGGAGAGACCACCTCAAGAAAATCGTCTCAGAAGTTGTATTTCCATACGTCTGTTCGAGCTTCTGCCCATAAAACCAGGTCCCTGAAGCAGCAGTGTTATTTCCAAACTAATCACCACACATCTTTAGGAGATTATGGCCTCGGTCGGTGCACTGCAAATGCCTCCGCGGGTGCAAAGTTGACAAACTGTTGCGGCATATTTTTTTATGGAGGCGGTAAATACGGCGGGATTCGTTTGATTCTCGAACTCCCTGCACTGCCGCACCCTGGGGGTTAGAAACGAAAGATGAGCCGAGCTAGCTGACTGAAACAATTCGGAATAAAAAAATAGCCATAAAACGCTCAGCCATAAAACTGCCCATCAGTTTGCGAATGGGTCTCTGTGGGGCAGTTCAGCCGGTGACAGCGGTGGGCTCCGAGTTGGAAGCCGAGCGGGTGGTGAGAAAATTAGGTCAGTGCCAGCAAAGCGTAATGGGAATTGGAGGAGACAAAGGAGCGTCCGACGACCACAGGCTGGCCGCTAGTAAACTGGCCAAGAGAAACTCTGGGGAATTAATCACGGCACGTCCGGAATATTGAGTGTGACATTCCGCATTTACCTCACAGCGACAGGGAGAGGGAGAGGAAGATAACAGAGATAATGGAGCAGGAAGTCAGAAGGCTGTAAAAGCCAAAATGCATTCAGAAGAGACGGATACGGGCAAGACTACGCCGTCTGGATAATGAGAGCTCTGCAGATGTCAATGTAAAATGCCATGATTCGGTGGGAATCCATCTCTGTGTTGTGGCTGATTACTGCGGCCGATTTGTCTGGAGAAAATTGGAAGTGGGGGAAAAATTAAAGAGTGATATTTATTCATTCAGAATTATAAGGGAATCTGCACTGTCAACTTGTAAAAGAGAAAACATTTGCACACCTCCAATGAAAACAATCATGGAAATTAAAAATTACTTGAATGGAAACGTGCACAAAGTAGTTTAGCATGCACTGGCAATGTTTAATTCATATCCTTAAACATGCTTGCTGTTTACTCGTCAGCTAATTAAATCCTGCTGACATGCTGGTTTGTATAATAGCTATGCATTATTTTCTGCAAAGGTATTATCACCCAGTTTAAGTCCTCTAATTTGCATACATGATGGAATTATAATGAATTTTAAATTGGTTATGAATGAGTTTGAAATGTTGTCTCCAAGGAGAGAAATTTCTCCCATTTTGCTGTTTCCATGCCAGTGAACTCTTAACCAGTACAGAAACATCAAACCGCTCTAAAGTCTGTATCATTTAAACCTAACAATAAATATTAGCTTTAACATTTATGAATTTACGAATTACCAAAAAGTTGTATCTTGAAGCACAGATAAAATAAACTAAGGGAGAGCGGGGCCCAACCTAACGCTTTTTGACTTTCTCAGTTTGTGTAAATCCACTTGGGGTTCAGAGTATTTATTTTTTCCCACATTCATTTCACACATGTCTTGTACAATTATGTGGTTTTGTTTCATTAATACAGTGTATACTTTTTTCTTGATTTACCCCGAAAGAATGGAAGTGACATACCCCATAGCTGAGGTACATTCTAACATGCTTAAAATGTTACATGATATAATCAAAAAAATATCCATGATATATATTCTGTCAATAAAATACAATTATTAAAAATGTTTAATAAAATAATGGCATTTTTTAATTATTAAAAATATACTAATTGTTGAGTTTGACAACAAACACATCGCTAAATACAGCTAAACAGCATAGTTAAAATTATAATAATATTTAATAATTTCTGAACATTGCCCCTTAAGGTGCGTTCACACCAGATGCAAATAAATTGCGCTGTTCGCGCGTAGTTGGACACTTGAACATTTTGAGTTTACTCGCTTCATTCACTACACTACAGACGCAAATTCACGTCATGGTAGGGGCTTCTGCCAGCCAGCTCGTCTCGTTGCGAAATGGCTGAGATGGATTGTTTTAAAATACGGCGAATAAGCTCAATTTGCCGGCTTTAACTAGCTTGTCTCAATAGGGTGAATTCAGGGTGATTGGGACACTTTTTCCAAGTCATCTCAATGGCAAAAAGTGTCCAAATCACCCTGAAATCACCCTATAGGCTATTTAGCTCAAATTGAGTAAAGAGCATTTATTACAACTTACCAAATTGTCTGACCTCCTCACTCACTTTCTTCCAAGCAAGATCCTTTTTATTCCTCTTTCTATAAAGTACATACAGCTCCAGGTATCCACATACGATTTGTCCTCATTGTTGTCACTACTAGAGCAAGCTCTTGATTGGTTAACGCGTATTGGTTAAAATATCCGCCAAAGTTCCGATTTTTCAATTCACGCTGTGTCATTCGTGCCGCAGAATGTCTATTCGCTTCTTTGCATTGACTTAACATGTAAATCACTTGCGCAAAACGCTCCATTCCCTTCTGGTGTGAACGCTCCATTAGTCTTTATTCACCCTTTTCTCATGGTTTCTCAAAATAATTCATAAAAGTATAGAATATAATAGCGTAGTTCTAATAGGGGTTCATTGTAACGCAGTGTTACAACGCACCCCCCTGCGCAACTGGGATTTAAACAGCGGCTCGTGTCTTCTGCTAGTTAGATCAGCATTAAAGAACGATCTCAACTGTTAAATAATTTACTTTTGCCGTGGTTAAATAAATGTTCAGTAACATCTTCCAAAGATTGTTTTAATTTTGGTGCAATTCTTTCTCTAAATAATGTTGATATGGCAGCTTTTAAATACACTAAGTTTCGTCATCCTGGCATGTTTGGAAAGTTTTAAACCATGCATATTACAACTATCCCCGCATTCGGTTGTACCCCGCACTCCCCTACATATAACAGACTATTGTAGATTTTCTAGTTCTGTATATGTAATAAAAATGATGCAGAACCTGATTTCACCAAGTACAACATGTTCCTGGATCAACATTATTGATCCTGGAACAATATTCCATTCAACCAATCAGATTTGAGAAACAAGTTTACAGTCTATGTCAAGTTCAGGCTTACAATCTTTGTTTGGTGCTTCTACATCTGTCACGATTGGTTGCAGCAGATGAGGAAGCAGGATCCAAGTGCAGTGATACTTTATATAAATAAACCTCAAAACTTCACAAATACAAAATCATAGGGGACAAGAACAAGGCTCAGAAACAGAACAACCAACATAACCCAACGATAAGAACTGACAAAGAACAAGACTGAACACAGGGTTTAAATACACAGGCAAACAGATCATGGAAACGTTATTCACCTATCTTTTCTCTCTGATTTTAAGGATAACTTACGGGTAGGGTTAGGTTTTGGGGTAGGGATAGGGTTAGGACTACATTTTCAGACATGTTGCTCCAGGATCAACATAATATGTTATGACCTAATTTGCCAAAATCAGGACTTGGTACTCTGACCTCGCCTGAGAAAACACTCGGTTGAAATTTGAACCGAGGTAAACTTTAAAGATAGTGAGTGCTAGATGACAAAAAAGGTATATAATACGTAAATAGGCAGAAAATAGTGCTAAAGGGATAGTTCACCCAAAAACGAAAATTTTTAGTTTTTCTGCTTACCCCCAGGGCATCCAAGATGTAGGTGTCTTTGTTTCTTCAGTAGAACACAAATGAAGATTTTTAACTCCAACTGTCAGTCGTATAATGCATGTGAATGGGGTCCAATTCTATTAGAGTAAAAAAAAACATGCACAGACAACTTCAAATTAAACCCTGCGGCTCGTGATGACACATTGATGTCTTAAGACACGAAACGATCGGTTTCAGCGAGAAACCGAACGGTATTCATGCTATTATTTCACCTCATATCAGACGAATGTCATCAGCTCTCCAGACCGCCATAACTTCCTGCAAATAAGGTCAAAATACCGGCGCGATCATAGAAATATATACATAGATTCCTCATTCAACCGATCCGCACAGGCACTAATGAGGCATCTATGTATATATCTATGACCGCGCCGGTATTTTGACCTTATTCGCAGGAAGTTATGGCGGTCTGGAGAGCTGATGACATTCGTCTGATATGAGGTGAAATAATTGCATAAATACCGTTCGGTTTCTCGCAGAAACCGATCGTTTCGTGTCTTAAGACATCAATGTGTCGTCATGAGGGTTTAATTTGAAGTCGTCTGTGCATGTTTTTTTTGCTCTAATAGAATTGGACCCCATTCACATGCAATATACGACTGACAGACTGCAACGGTTGGAGTTAAAAATCTTAATTTGTGTTCTACTGAAGAAACAAAGACACCTACATCTTGGATGCCTTGGGGGTAAGCAGAAAAACATCACATTTTCGTTTTTTGGGTGAACTATCCCTTAAATACCTTATATCAGATGATATAAATATATAATATAGACCAATTCAATAAACCAACAACCAATATGGTATATGCGATAACTAACAGTTTTGCACATTCATAATTCATAGGTTGAGTTTCCCCAAAAAGTGTCTCTGTCGTGCTATCAAAACATTGTTATCCTGATTTTAGCACCAAACACCAACATTGACTCAACCAATGGGGCGAGTTTGGGGCGGGCCATCTCTTTGTCTGACGATGGCAGATTTTTGCAATTTCGTTCGGGGACACTAGTTGCACACAAAAGCAACACTTCACACCTTTGAACAAAACTGTGCTGCTCAATCCCTCATCATGTTTAAAACCTATTGACCTCAAGACTCACATAACGACCACCCTGTTGTCAACAAGGCAGAAAAAGCGGCTCTACAGATTACGTGTCATGGATGATTAAAAGTCTTGCTCCAGCAGGACTGTGCTTGTTGACAAACCAAAATAATGATGATACCATCAGAACAATGTCTTCATTATTCACATATTCATCTCAAACAAACAAGACAAGCACATGAGCTCAGGGGGCTTTATTATCATGTGTACGCATCATCAAAGCAACAGGCTTAGCCGCTTAGCAACCGCATTTTTGACCCGACCACACACGACAGGCTTGATCTGCATTCAGTCATGTGATACCCTCTCACACCTCTGCTTTAGTGTGTTTGGGTGTGCGATTATGACATCTGTTAAACGTATGAGTCACCTGGTCCCCAAGGACAAAGGAAAGTCCCTTATTCACAGTACACACTCACAAAAAAACACACATGCACTCCAGAGACATTTTCTCCAAGGAGGCAAAGAGGTTGTGTCAGATAAGAAAAGAAACAGGCCTACAGATGAGAAAACAATGCACAGAACAAAAACAAATCAAGCAAAACTAATCATATGAAATATTAGATAAAATTTTCCTAAATGAATACAGTGACATTAGTGGATAAAGTTTCAGAAGGATACTCTTCTCCTAAAGCCTGCTATGAATGTGAGGGGAGAGTGGTGAGATATAGAGCAAATTCCAATCAGAAGTGAGCATCCTTATGCCCTACTCACTCCGAAGGGCAGAGCCCTTGAAGTGGGGACTTTGGAGGGAGCAAGGCACTTGTGTATCATAATGAAGCCGTTTGGAACGCACTTGGCAAAGGCAGCAATGAAAGACTACATAGTTTCCTCATTAGTTTCACATGGATCTGTACCACTACAATCCTAGGCAGCAGGAATATCTTATATATATATATATATATATATATATATTGTATGTTCCCGATCTGCTCTCAACTTAACTTTATAAGTTAAGCATTGAACATTCGGGGGGCCTATTTTAACGTTTTGAGTGTATGGTCTGAAGCGCATGGCGCAGGTGTCCACCAAAAAATCTACTTTTGCGATGGAAAAAAACTGCTGGGGCGCCAGGCGCATGGTCCAAAAGGGTTGTACCTAGTCTCGTAATGAGTCATGGGTGTGTTTTGGGCGTAACATGCAATAAACGTCTCATCTCCCATTCCCTTTAAAAGCCAGTTGCACTTACACCATGGCGGGTTCGCTATTTACATGGCGGTATTTGCGAGGGGGAATCCTTTTATTTGTAATAATTAAAAATGTTTGTGTGCTGCTGCACGTCCCTGTGTGTGTAATAAGCAGAGTGTATGCACGTTGTGGACCCACATATAGGTGCACCCTACTAACGCGCCCTTAAACGCAAAAAAAAATGCTGGTTTTTGTTAGTCAATGGCCCAATCGTTTTAGTCACAAATGGAATACTATACACTCTGCACTTATACTATGCACTATGTACTCAACTGTGTATAAACTTTATATGGTTATTTTGTCATCCAGTAGTCTGAAAGCCCCTCCTCTCCTGCTATATAAGGAAAGCTGAGACCGTTGAGTGCATTATGTTAAGTTGGATGGACTTTGTAACGACGTTTTAAGTGCCTTTTATGGGTCTTGGGTACGCTCATTTGCGAGCAGAGACTACATTACCCATACACCCTTGAGTTTTACAAGTGAAAAGCGCATGCGTCGCTTTTGCCGCTGTCAGTGTCAACAACTCAAAGTGGTCCGGAGAGGGTGTGTGAAACGCCACGTGAGACTGGGTTGGAAACGCGCAACCATAGCTGCTCGTTTAAAATCTATGGTTAAAATACAAAGCACTTGTGCCGCGGACGAGGACGCGGAGAGTGGCACCACTTCTACCGATGACAACAGCCGCATGTTGTAGCAGGGTCGTTCCTGTTATACAGTGACTTTTCTGTCTTTATGATTTGCTTACTCATATTTTCTATAAAATGAGTCACATAAGAAATGGCTTAAATTATAAATGTAGGTCTTCTTTATCACTTAAACAGATATAATAGGTATTAAAAATACTATTTTGTATTTTACACACCTTTTTATTGATATATGCATTCAATTTTATCATGTCCTCAGTGCAAAGTAATCAACTTCCACAAGAACTATAAACCATGAAATGATGAAAATCTCAAAATATTTTTAGATTATGTTATAGAATAGGCTAAACTACCTCTAGTTATACATATAAATCATGTGAAACTATAGTTTTTTTTTTTTTTTTTTACAATTGTCTTCATTTACTGTGTCCCTGAAGTCATCTTCTACCCTGTTAGTATGTATTTCTCGACTTCCAAAAGAGACCACAATTTCATTGAGACAATTTTCAGGAAATTACATAATTAGTTTTTCCTTCTGGAATTCAACCGTACAAAATTAAGTAAGCTTCAACTCACCTCTACCTTTTTTTTTAGTTTTTAAAATGTTATCCTGCTTGTCCCACTCTTAAAGTTCCACCCTGTTAGGCTCTGTTATGAAGAATGTTTGTCCGGTCAAAAAAATGTTAAAATATATCTGACATAGTTATAAAAGTTCTGTTTATCTGTAAAAGGTTAGTTAGTTAAACGTTGATCCCTCAAAGAGCTACGGCTAACTTATCTTAAAAATTTCCACCCTGTTGATTCCACCCTGTTAGATCTATAAACCTAACAGGGTGGAAATTCTAATAGAATAAATCGTATTTTGTGTATATTGCAAATTCTATAAACACATATATGCATATATAAATATTATATATAAAACCATGTTATATAGGTGCAGTGCCACACATTACTGATGGCAAATCATGCAGGACAATGACGGAAAACTCATCCACTGTTATGGTCTTCCACCCTGTTATGCGAGTCATTTTTAAATAATAATTTGACAGCAACGTTAAATGTTTTGCATACTTATGTTTCATTTTGGGAGGTGAGGATCATTAAAAGCATATACAATATATGTTTTTAAACACATTTTTTTATTATTTACCATCCTGTTGACAAAAATGGGTACAAAAAGTACCTGTTCTTAATAATCAAGATATTCTATTCATCAATAATAGTTTTGTTATTGTTTCAAGAATTTAAAAAAAATACCATGATGGTATAAGGGACATATCCAAGAAAAACTTGTTATTGTTTAACATTTACATTATTAACATTTTGTGATAACTATGTTTATGTCCCTAACAGGGTGGAACACCTTCACGGCCCGTGTCTGAACAATGAATCTACCCATAATTATTATTTTTTTAGTCCCTGAGCTTGACCAATATGTATTCCGACTAGTTAAACATGTCACCATTTTGGTAGAATGCTAAAAACATGAAAATCATGTACTTTTTTTTCAAACATTTATGAAGCCAAAATGTTACCGCATACCAGGAATGACCCAGCGTTTCTAACTGTGTTGCTATTTGATTAGAAAAAAGAAAGAAAAAAGTTAACATTGGCCTGCATGGTAGCCTAATGAGGTGCCGTCAATGGTCTTGCTTTGTAAATAAACCCTTATTGTAACAAATGATATATTTACACAATTACAATAACTATATGTAAGTTCTAAGGCTGAGAACAAGTTAGAAAGAGCTTTAAAATACGGACCTTCTTGAATTATTGACTAAACAATCCCCCCATAGCCACGCCCCCAACAAAGCCCCGCCCCCTCTGGTGAGTACCGGCACTTTATTTTTTCCACTTAAAGCACTTCTTACGGGTGTCGAACGACATGAGGGTGAGTAATTAATGACAGAATTTTCATTTTTGGGTGAACTAACCCTTTAAATCCAGCTCATGGTTCTTTCAAATTTCATGTCTCAAAAGTGAATATTGAAAAAAAAAAATAATTTTGACACTTTACAATAAGGTTATGTAAAAAGTAGAATTATTTTTGCTAAAACAAACGGATTTTTTTCAGTATTTTGTTATATGAAGCTCATATTAAAATCATCTTTCTTTTCAAATACGCTTTACAAATGTAATTGTCACAGTCACGCCAGGCTCCCACATCTGGGAGCAACTCTGCTCCAAGCCTGGCTCCAGCGTTCACCATCTGCAAGTATCAAGACTGTCATTCAGGATCTCATCACCGGACTCCCAAGAACAACTGCACCACTCACCTGCACTTCCATTCACTCAACTGGATTGTTCAATAAACTTTACTAACCTGTACTTCTTGTCTCTGTCCCTTCTGTACCGTAACAGTTATTGTTTTACGCTTAAGATTTGAAAAATCATCATAAAAATGTTTAAATTAATATATTTTATTAATTAAAGTCATTGCATTCATACAAAAAACATTACATTTAAAAGAGTGAAATGAACCCCAAAAAAACAAACATTTCCATACTTATTATGTGAAAAAGTCCCCAAAGTATAATTTTCTCCACAGCAACTGTGACCCTAAAAACATTTTCTCACTTGTTTAACAAGCAGACAAGACCGTCAGTGAAATACTGACACAACATGCATGAAGAAAAATCGAGGCAAATGCTACTAATGTTTTGTAAATGAGGCAAACTTGTAATTCCCAAACAGCAGAATAGTGTCGGATTCCATGCATTCCAGATGTGGGCCGGATCTGGGCCTTAAATGAAATCAGCCTTAGTAAGACAAAAACAGCCATTATGCTTAAAAATGTCATCACAGAATGCGATCAAACGCAATAAATCATTTGAGATGTTGTGGAAATGACATTGTGAACTCCTGAAAGCGTTTATAAGAGTTTATTTTTCAGGGTTAAAAGTCCCCCTAGTCGAAGAAACACCCTTGAACATCAAATGCAACTGGAACATAAATTTACATTTGACTGAAAAAGACTCATACCCACTGCACGCCACCTCTGCCCTCTCACTGCACATTCTGAACCCGTCATGGCACAAACATGGCAATCCAAGGGAGGGAGCTGGAGCCCTGCGTCTGTCACCCTAATGAGTTCCCACAGGCCTTTAATATGCCACACATTCAGATGACACTTGCTGCATGAGTGGGCGGCTCGCATAAAGAGACACATCCGTCTGTTATCGAAAAAGACAAAGAGAATAACAGCATCAAAACAATCGTTAAATCAAAAGCAAATGCACATATAAATGAGTTTGTCTGAACGTGTGCAAAGTTGTGACATGCCTTGGTGAACTTTGTCGGTTTTCATTACACAGTCTTATTAATTACGAAGACCTTTTAAGTGGGATGCTTTATTTTTTTGACATGTATTAGCTCTTAAGCAGCCGATGAAACTTGTGTTCAATGTGTCTGTCTCTCTCTACCCATTATATGTCTCTCTCTCTCTCTCTCTGCATGTATCCCAGCCTCAGTGCCGCCACTAGGTCCTCATTGTCACCCTGGTCGAACTTTTCACTTTTATGACTTGTGTTTTTTCTGTGAGGTGTTCGATAAAAACTTAAAGGTGCTGTAAGCTATTTTTTTAATCCGGAAAATGATTTTTACAGTGTAATTTCTGTCTCTCTCTCTCTTTTCTCTCTCTCTCTCTGCCCTCATTGTCATGCCGCATGACCATCCGCGCTAAAGCCAAGGTTGCGCGTCTCATTCCGCGTCCCACAATTCAGCTATAAAGACGGAGGCAGGAAATAAAGAGAATGGGAAGAGAGACATAAACCGAAAAGCGTTACAATTCACGGAGTCATTTAGGTTATGACATAAGCTGCTCGCCATTTAAAACAGAGAAGAATGCGGATAAATCTGCCAAGCGCTATGAGGAAAATAAACACAAGGTGAGGCAAAAATAGGCTGGAAGACAGGTTTAGCGAGTCAAGGCCGCGCTGGGATTTACAACGGAGCAAGAGAATGACCAAGATGCCTTCTGACGGTCAACCCGCCGAGAGAAGTGTGACTCGCTCAATTACACTGTCACACCGGATCGAAGCTGGACATGTTTATCACAGAAGTAGACATAAAAACAGAATGAAAAACAGCGGGAGAGGAAATATATAGTTGACAATTGTGGTGCAAGTGGCATTAGTACCTCTGGGACATTGTCCTTTTAAGACGCTTTAGGTTCGATTTCCTTCGTCTGGCTGATTTTGTGGAATGTGGCGGCTGTTATAAAGGCGTTTTGTGAGGGATTTGAGAGATTGTTAAAATCATATCAGAATTTCATCTAGCTCATAAACATTTTTAGCAGACAGGCAGCATCCTAACAGGCAAGGAACAAAGTCATTGGTTTGGAACGCTCCACAAAACAGTAGACTCGACCTAAATTAAAATCCATTCAAAAGTCAGGAAGTATTTAAAGAAATTAATACTTTTATTCAATAAGGATGCGTTAAATTGAATAAATGTGACAGTAATGACATTTATAATATTACAAAAGATTTATTTTTCTAATAAATCCTCTTCTTTTGAACTTTCTATTCATCTAAAAATCCTGAGTTTCATGGGTTCCACAAAAATATTAGGCAGCACAACTCTTTTCAAAATTGATAATGATGAGAAATGTTTCTTGAGCACCAAATCAACATACTGCACTGTAAAAAATAAAAACGGAAAATGTACGGTACATTATCCAGTAATTTTACGGAAATTTCTGTTAACCCGTAAAACACAACACAATGCATCATTCAAAATAAAGTAAAAACACCTGTAAAAAAAAAACTATATGGAAAATTCCTTTATATTTATACAGCAAATTGTGTCATATTTAATTGATCTTTTTTTACAGTGTAGAATGATTTCTGAAGGATCATGTGACAGTGACACTAGTTATGTTTCCATTCAAAGCTGCAAAATTTTCTTACACGCAAAATTGGAATATCACATTAAGCACAGTTTCCATCCCATGTGTTCAAAAGAACAAAATTGGTGCAAAATATCTGTAATAAAAATGTAAGTTGCTGCAACCGGGGAAGCAACTGTGGCTCTTTTTTCCTACATCATAAATTACTTGCGCCTCAGAGTGTGAAGACGAAACGCAATAAACGCTGTCATATTATTTTGCATCCGGATGCCTGGTGTTTTGGGAACGCAATCGTGTGAGACTCATCTGGCAGGTAATACCAAATAATTTTGATGGCAGACTTTGGCTCAGGCCTTTCAGAATGACTAAACCAATATTTGAGATGATGTGGAATTAAATTGCTATTGCTGTTTGTTTGTTTTTTGTTTTGTTTTTTGATAAAAATAAATGCAGCCTTGCTGAGCATGAAGTTCTTTCGAAAAGATTTTTAAAAAACGTATCAACCCCAAACGTATGAATTTTGAACACGTGGAACATGAAAGCGCATTTTGTGTGAACTCTTACTGGAATAATTCGATTTATGCCAATACTCGATTCTGATTGGCTGGAAGGTGTGCAATAAAACAGTTTATACTACGGGGCCGCTGAATGCTTGAGTCTGATTGGCTGATGAACGTTCTGAGGTGTGCAATTATTTTCTGGGAAACGCACAGCGAACGTAGTTCCAGGCAGCTCTCTTGACCGCATTACAGTTCCATATCACTTCGCCAAACGATTGCAGTTATTTCAAATGTCTTTACAGCCTACAACAGCAAATAACCAAAACCCACAACGACACTGACCAATCAAATAAATATAGTAAACAATAAGATAAAAAGGACAAATTATTTCCATGTTTTATTTCCACAAAATTACGTTTAATTATGTAAGAAACGCACATTACTCTCGTTCTCCTGCTCTCTCTGCTCTCCCACTCAACCACGCACACATAAAGTGCGGACACATTCGCACAGAAACGTGATGTCAGCGCTGCTCTGACGATTTTATCAGTAAAATAGTTTAGCAACTTAAAAGCAACATGACATTTCTCACTAGCGAGGTAACGTTAATAAAGGTGCTTTTCTTACAGTTCCGTATTAGTTGACGCTGTTGAAAGAGACGCAGGCTCTCTCTCTCTCTCTCTCTCTCTCTCTCTCTCTCTGTCTCTCTAATAACTGGCTGCATTAATAACTGCATTAGTCTGCTATCAGTGGCTCAAGCCTCCACAACTAGCTTTAAAATGACGTTTCGGAACTAGCAAAAGAGCCGTTGGATGAGACGCGGAAGAAATAGTCCTACTCACAATTGCGATTTAAGTACAAAAACCGGAAGAATCCCTTTAAATATATCATCGGATCGATGTAGGCTATTGAGGTGTGGTAACCGTAGTATAAGCAGAATAATTGACTCCGGGCCGTTGAATTATTAGAAAAATAATGCTTTGCGTCATGACCGCATCACCACCTCGGGTGTGCATTATTTTTCTAATAATTCAATGGCCCGTCATCAATTATTCCTTACTTAATGCACAGGTAGTTCCAAGTCAGTTTAATTGCTGTTCTATATCAATGCGCTGTTTTCATTGAAGCACACACACATACGTCACTCGGAGATCACGCTGCGCACACACAGAACCATTCAGGAGCACAGAAACTTGTTATCAACGCTGCCCTGCGACTCTTATTAATAAAATAGCTTCACTACTGAATCACAACATCCCGAAAATCCCAGACAAATACCAAAAATCGGAGACAAATCGGTGCTCATTCAAGCGAGTGATAATCACGCAGTGTACATTATCAAAAACAGGATCTGTGAGAATCGAGTCGCCAACCCTATGGATTAATGCATATAGAGCACCCCAGGCTTTGAAATGAACTTTTTCACTCAAAATGTTTACCATTCACATTTATGCATTTGGCAGACGCTTTTATCCAAAGCGACTTACATTGCATTCAAGGTACACATTTTTTACATTTTTGTCAATTCTTGCTTTCCCTGGGAATCGAACCCATGACCTTGGCGTTGCTAGCGCCATGCTCTACTGTTTGAGCTATAGGAAAGCTTTCAGAAATTCTACTACCCAAAAAGAAAAAAAAAGAGAAATTAACTACGTCACAGCATATACAGGCGCATATATACAGTATATATATATATAATTATATATAGGTGTAACAGAGTTAGAAATGTAAGTTAGTGTTTGTATGTGATTTTCACTGTAATTAAGCAGCTGTATTGAGTTTGGTGTTTTGGAGCCCTCCTTTGGAGAAATGGTGTACTGCAGCTCTGCTGCGTTTTGTCCTTGTGTTGTTGCCGTACCCGATCAGAAGCGGTATGCTTTGCATCGGGTAGGTTGACTGTATAAAGCACTTCCCACTTTGTTTTAATGTTGTAACTGTAAAATGTTCTTTAAGTTGAAAACTTCGACATATCACCTGTGTTATATTACTTTACATGTATTGTTAAGATTTGGGTGCAATTCTAGCAACTTAGAGAAAGTTTACTAATGTTTCATTATGACCATGAGTTCATACACACTGAGTCTTACGTGACTAGCTTCAAACTCCGCTAGCAACTTTCCATGTATTGAATTTCAGTGTATTTTGTATGTGCAGATGCTGTTTTATGTACGCCAGTGCCTGAAGGCATGTTTTGTGTTCTGATTTTCCAAAGGTATGTTGCTCCAGATGTTAAATGTGAATTAGTTACAGAATGAGGAAATATGTTCCTGTGTATTTTTCTTAAGTTTATTTTATCCCTGTCTAGTATGCTAAAGATGTATCCTTCTGTATGAATGTTTCTATTTGTAATAATTTACAACAGACGATCAGAAGCGGTATGCTTTGCATCGGATGCTGTTTTATGTACGCCAGTGCCTGAAGGCATGTTTTGTGTTCTGATTTTCCAAAGGAATAAATGTGAGAAAAGCCAGTTTTGGTCTCAGTCCCTTCACCACCTGACCACCGTTACACTGGTGCCGTGACCTGTCGATCTTCCAGATCAGCCCAACACTGATCGCCGTGGATGCTGCATTGAAGTCCAGCTCGAGTGTGCGAGATAAAGTGTGGTTAGAGTTGTCTTTGTATATGGTTAGGCAGTAAAAGGGCTGTGTTTATATTATTCCAGTGTGGGGAATTGTTCATTATCCTTGATATACAGTAAGCTACGGCTTTCTGTCTCTAATATTGTTGTCTCTTATATAATTTTTTTTTCTTTTTCTTTCTTTTTTTTTTTTTTTGCATTTTATAATACACAACGCAGATACTTACCATTATGGCTGAGAAATATAGTTACAGTAATGTTGGAGATAATTTTGCTAGTCCAGTTCTTCTTAAAGGGAGAGGAATGTGGGGTGCATGGCGGGGTTCTGATAGCGGTGCTGTTGGACATAGGATGGACAGTGGGGAGGTGGGTCATTCCCAGTCATTAACTGACAGCGGTAGGGGTACAGGGTTAAGTCAGAACCCAGGTTGTACTCCTGTTGGCCAGTCTTTGGGGGAGGGTCCTCTCACGTCCACACCCAGCAGTATTGATTCTGCAGCTATTAACCACCTCACAAGCATGGTGGGACAGTTAGGTGCCCAGATTGGTGAGTCTATTGTAGCCAAGTTAATGTCTGCTGGAGTAGTGAATACTAGCAGTGAACAGCAGAGCGGCTCATCCCCTGCACATCACACCACACACATGCAGAACACATCACCTACACATACAGGAACTGACTCTAGCACTGTAAGACAGACAGACTCACACGTTACTGTACATGTAAAATCGGACAAAGAGCCTAAGTTGTTCAGAGGTGACGGTTCTGACAAATATCCAGTCCAGGACTGGATTGACATAACTAAAGCTTATCTGAGAAAGCAGCGGTGTCCTGTGGATGAGCAGGCAGAAGAGATCATGGGGAGGTTGATGGGCAAAGCGAGAGATGTTGTGAAGGTTGCCCTGCGCAGTGATCAGACTCTCGACGTGAAACAGAACCCTGGCCTCATTTATGATATTCTCCTCCAGTATTTCAGTGATGTGTCCTCATGTCTCCCACTAGCAGATTTTTACTCCACCCTGCCCAGACCTGGCGAGAGCCCAGTTGATTACTGGTTGAGAGTAAACAGAGCAGCTGATCTGGCTGATGAAGGCCTCCGCAGGCAAGGCAGGCGGATGGAGAATTCCGGTGAAGAGGTGACACGTATGTTTGTCAAGCATTGTCCTGACCCAGAACTCTCCTCTATCTTTAAGTGTAAGCCCATTCATGAGTGGAGTGCACGTGACATACAGTTGAGAATTGATGACTATCAGAGAGAGCTAAGGGCCTCTGGAAGAGCCTGTGCAGATGTGGGTAAAGAGCCACACCACCACCCTTGCCAACATGCAGCCTAACCCAGCGGCATACAGTCAGCCTGTGCCTGAGCAGTGTCACACTCAGTGCCCTACCTTCACTACTGCTCCAGTCCCTAGTCCAGTGTGTCACCCGCAGTGTCCCTCCTCTGTCACAGTTTCAAGTCAGAGCTACACCTCACATCAGACTCCATGTCCCCCCTCATGTGCCTCTACCCCAGCTGTATTACAGAATAGTCAAGACGCTGAGGATAGAATTATGTCTCGTATGATGGCCATGTTAGAGCAGATGATGGGGAAAGTGCAGCAGCGCAGCAGTGCTCGTGGCGGAAAATTCCAGGGTGGTAATCGAGAGAAAGCTTGTCGTGTCTGTGGTGACAGCAAACACACCACCATCACCCATTGCATATCAGAGAAGCTGTGTTTCACTTGCCTTGCCCCAGGCCACACACGGGTGGGATGTCCCACCAGGTCTTCCCCTGAGCCTCAGTCGAAGGGAAACTAGTGGACTCATATTCAGAGGGAGACAGTATGGGTCATAATTTTAACTCCCACAGTGAGGGTATTTCTAATGCAGAGGCCATTTACACGATGAACAAGATGGCTTGTAATGACACTCAAACTGTTGTCTTTCAGAACATACACAAAGTTGTCGGCAGTGACAGTCTTTTCTATACTCCTGTGATGATTGATAATACAGTGACCCTGAACGCTATGCTAGACAGTGGCTCTATGGCTTGTACTATCAGTGAAACTGCTGAGATGAAGCTTAGAGAAGCTGGAGCTTTCACAGCACATGATCAGTTCAGTACAGATGTTGTCCTCATTGGCTGTGGTGGCCGTCGCGTCATGCCTAAGTCAGCTGTCTATCTGCAGATGGAGGTGTATGGCTGCAAAATCATAGTTCCTACTCTAGTTGTCCAGGGCCAGCATGACGAAATGATATTGGGTACCAATGTAATCAAGCATGTTCTTCATCAGTATAAGCAGTGTGATGCCTATTGGAAAGCTGTGTCTGCCCCTTGTCCTGCTGGCGATCCAGAATCTGAACAGTTTCTCTCCATGCTTGCTGGTGTGGACCGTTGGAGAGGTGAGGAAGTTCCTGGTAAGGCACTGTGAGAAGCAACTCGGCAGTGTGCCTTGAACCTGGTCGAGAGTACTTGATGTGGGGAAAGCTACCCAAGTCTGCTGCTGTATCTCCTGGTAGCACTGTGATGGCTGAACTCACATCATGCCGCTCAGCTCCAAGGGGAATTCTGGTGGCAAGAATGGTGACATCTTTGTGGGGAGACAGATGGTTTCCGTTAAAGCTGATCAACACCTCTGATAAACCCGTCTTGGTGAGACGCAATGCTAAGTTAGCTGACGTTTTTCCCTGCATCGCGCTGGAAGATATGGATGACACACACACTGGGGTCTCAATGGCCAGGTGTTATTTAGTAGCAAGTAGATCTGAGAATAATGCATGTTCTGTTGACGACAAACTCAAGGCAGTTGGATTGAGTGAGATTGACATAAACTCCTGTGACGTGTCCGAGCGGTGTAAAGGCAAGCTGACTGAACTGGTTGTGCGCTACAATGATATCTTCTCACGTCATCATCTGGACTGTGGAGAGGCAAAGGATTTTGTCCATCGCATTCACCTCTCAGATCGCAGGCCATTCCGACTCCCTTTCAGGCGGGTGCCCCCAAGTCAATATCAGAAGCTGCGCCAAGTGCTGAGTGAGATGGAAGAGAGAGAAATCATCAGGAAGTCCACCAGTGAATATGCGTCTCCATTAGTTCTCGTATGGAAAAAGAATGGGGATCTTCGAATCTGTACGGATTTTCGCTGGTTGAACAAGCAAACTTTTAAAGATGCTCACCCTCTCCCTCACCAGGCCGACTGCCTAGCAGCACTTGGAGGAAACGCCCTTTTCAGTACTATGGATTTGACTTCCGGGTTCTACAACATGCCGTTGCACGAAGATGACAAAAAGTACTCTGCCTTCACCACTCCAATGGGTTTATATGAGTACAATCGTCTGCCACAAGGTCTCTGCAATAGCCCCGGAAGTTTTATGCACATGATGACTAGCATTTTTGGAGATCAGAACTATCTGAGTTTGCTTTGCTACTTGGATGATTTGCTTGTCTTTGCCCCTGATGAAGAGACTGCTCTGCAACGTTTGGAGGTGGTGTTTAGCAGATTACGTAGCCACAACCTGAAGTTAGCCCCCAAGAAGTGCTTTTTCCTTCGAAAGGCTGTGAAGTTCCTTGGGCACATAGTCGATGAAACTGGTGTGTCGACTGATCCCAGTAAGGTTGAGGGCATCATGAAAATGACAAGTGCTAACCTAATGGAATCAGACGGTGTGACTCCCTCAGCGAAACGGGTTAGGTCTTTCTTGGGAATGATCAATTACTACCAACACTTTGTACCCAATTACTCAGCCATCGCTAAGCCCCTCTTCTCTCTGTTGTCAGGCCAGAAACGAAAGAGTAAGCAGAAGCCAATGAGTAAACAAAGGTCTCAGAGCAGGAAGTTGAGTGCCGCTGACTGGACCCCTGAAATGGACCAAGCTTTCCAGAAACTGAGATTGTCACTGGCCGAAACAGTTGTCCTTGCTCACCCTGATTTCACCCGCCCTTTCATGCTGTCTGTAGATGCTTCTCTTGACGGTATTGGTGCCGTTTTATCGCAGATCAAGGAGGGAGAAACCAGGGCAAGGCCCATCGCATTTGCCAGCAAGTCTCTTTCTCAGTCTCAGAAGAATTACCCAGCACACCGTTTAGAATTCTTGGCGTTGAAGTGGGCCATCTGTGACAAGTTCAGCCACTGGTTGAAGGGTCATGTGTTCACAGTGTGGACAGACAACAATCCGTTGACTCACATCATGACAAAGCCCAAGTTGGATTGCTGTGAACAACGTTGGGTGGCCAAGCTAGCCGGCTACAGCTTTGATATCAAGTATGTTCCAGGTCCACAGAATGTTGTTGCCGATGCCTTAAGCCGTGTGCCTTTTGTGAAGGAGAGAGTCAGTCTCAGATTACTTCAGTAGCCTTATACCACACTTCTCTCTGAGGTCCAAGGTTTGACGACTGACTCTGTTCAAGACACCTTTCGCTACTCCAGTGCCCATGATAGGAATCTACGGCAAGGTGATGATTGTGTTGGGAGTATGTCTGCTCCATTGTGTGTTCACACTCAGTCCATTGGGATGGACGATATATCTGCTGTCTTGCAGTCACACAGTGAGTGGGAGACTGGAGCAAGAACTCGTGCTGTTGCCGCTCTGCACCATGTGCCACAGTTTGTCCCTGGTGGTCAGGTTTCCCTGCCTGCTTACACAGAAAAGGAACTTCGTGATGAACAGCTCGGCGGCAGAGGCCTCTTTCGAGTCTTGTATTATGTGGAAAGACGTTGCAGACCCTCCAGGAGAGAACGAGTAAAAGAATCAGTCACGGTTTTGAGATATTTAAAGCACTGGGAGAAGCTTATTGTGAGCAATGGGATACTCTACAGAGTTTCAAGAGACCAGACCACAAAGTCAAAGCGTCACCAGTATGTAGTCCCTGAGTCACTTAAAGCTGTTGTCCTGAGATGTGTTCACGATGATGCTAGTCACCAGGGTCAGTTCAGAAGTCTTGGGCTGGCCAGGCAGAGGTTCTTTTGGCTTAGTCTTGACAGGGACGTGAGAGACTATGTCCGCAACTGCAGGCGTTGCATCGTCAGCAAGACAGCCGAACCTGCTGGCAGAGCACCCTTGGAAAGCATCACATCCACCAGGCCACTACAGCTTGTTTGTATTGACTTTTGGTCAGCGGAGGATGCAAGGAATAATTCGGTCGACGTGCTGGTGGTGACCGGCCACTTTACAAGAATGGCCCAGGCATTCCCCTGCAAGGATCAGTCAGCAAAGCAGGTGGCGAGAGTGCTTTGGGACAAGTTCTTCTGTGTATTTGGGTTTCCAGAACGTATCCACAGTGACCAAGGAGCCAGTTTCGAGAGTCAACTGATTAGCGAGCTACTTAGAGTCTCTGGTATTAGGAAATCACACACCACACCATATCACCCTATGGGTAACGGGAGTGTGGAACGTTTCAACAGGACCCTTGGCAATATGATCCGTGCACTTGCTCCAGACACAAAAGCCAATTGGCCAAGACGTCTTCAGACCCTCACATTCATGTACAACAGTTCAGTTCATGAGACAACGGGATATGCACCTTTTTATTTGATGTTTGGACGGACTCCTCGTCTACCAGTCGATGTCCTCTTCCGTACTGTTCTGAATGATCCAGCTGTGGTCAGCTATGACAAGTATGTGGCATCTCTGACGAAAGATCTACAAGATGCTATGTTGATAGCTCAGGAATATGTCATGAAAGAACAGCACCGTCACACTGAGATCTACAACAAGAGAGTCAAGGGCCCTACCATTGACGTTGGTGACCGTGTACTGGTGGCTAACAAAAAGGAAAGAGGAAAGAGGAAGACTGCAGATCGTTGGGAATCCACTGTGTACACTGTAGTAGACAGGAACACCGAAACACACACTTACAGGATATGTGACACAGTCTCCGGACAGGAGAAAGTCGTCCACCGTAATCTGTTGATGTTGGTGAATTTCCTTCCTGTGGAAAACACAAGTGTGATCTCCGACCCAATCTCATCTTTGTCTTCTGTTCAGCAGTCAAACCCAAGTGACGACTCAGTGTCAATAGTGAGACAAAGCTCTTTGCGTGATAACATGAGTGAGGACTGTGATGATCTGATTTCTAGACCGGGATTTCAGGGAGCACAGATGGGTCGAACCCAGAGAGAGAGTTGGATCTGATTCCATAACTGTTCCAGGGCAAGTGGATTCTGAGGGACGAACTGTAGAGTGGATTGCACACTCACCATTCCCTGAACACTCACAAGCTGAGTCGGCTGATAATGGAGGAACAGGATCAGTTCCTCTTGTCTCTCAGAGTGATCCAGAAATGTCTGAGGACCAGACAGGAGACCAGTCCATAGCCTCTGACTCTACACCTGTGACTAGCACTGACGTTAGTACAGCTGTTGCCAGCAACATGGAGGGACAGACTGTCGTAACACAGACAGACAAAGCTAATGACATGAACAATGTTGACACAGTAGCTTCTGTTTCACAGTCTGAAAATCCGAGTACGTTCACACAGGCGAGGTCTAGATTTGGTCGCTTTCTCAAGCCAGTTGACAGACTAATTCAAACTATGTCAAGGCAAGATATTGTTCACACACATCCGTCTATGCAGGCTATCTGCAGGTCAGTGTTTCAGGTTTTTCATGATCAGACTTAAAGTCGAGGTCATACACACGTTTGGTAACATTGGTTATATGGTCCAAGCTTTTCTGATGAGCTTTATGGAGAATTTTTATTTGTTTTTGTTTTGTTTTCTTCTCTTTTCCTAGAGGCTTTATTACACAGTATAAATGGGTCTTGTGGGGTGTATAAGGCACCCTACTGCCAGTGGTTGGTTGGAGAGTTTGCGCACCTCTTCTTCCACTTCATCCTTATTGGATACCTTTGGGTTGGCTGTCCTGTAATTGGTGACCTTCTGTCTAGTGTTTGAAAGTAGTGTACTTTTTTGCCTTTGGAAAGTACTGTGTGGTTGCTGCTCAAATTTGGTGAAATTCAGGGGAGGTGGGTGTAACAGAGTTAGAAATGTAAGTTAGTGTTTGTATGTGATTTTCACTGTAATTAAGCAGCTGTATTGAGTTTGGTGTTTTGGAGCCCTCCTTTGGAGAAATGGTGTACTGCAGCTCTGCTGCGTTTTGTCCTTGTGTTGTTGCCGTACCCGATCAGAAGCGGTATGCTTTGCATCGGGTAGGTTGACTGTATAAAGCACTTCCCACTTTGTTTTAATGTTGTAACTGTAAAATGTTCTTTAAGTTGAAAACTTCGACATATCACCTGTGTTATATTACTTTACATGTATTGTTAAGATTTGGGTGCAATTCTAGCAACTTAGAGAAAGTTTACTAATGTTTCATTATGACCATGAGTTCATACACACTGAGGGCCCTATCTTGCACCCAGCGCAATTGACTTTGTACACGACGCATGTGTCATTCCTATTTTGCACCCGCGCAAAGCGCGCTTTTCCCTCCACAGAAGCACGTCGCTAAACTAGTGAATGAACTTGCGCTACCTGGGCGGTTCAGCGCAAAAAAGGAGGCGTGTTCCGGCGCAAACAATCCCTGGTGCTATTTTGCTGTTCCATTAAACAATTGCGCCACTGACCAGAAAAAACCTAGTCTAAAGTCAGTGGCGCGTTGCGCGTTGTTCATTATATTTTAAGGGCGCATGCTTGACCATAATATATAGCGTGCACAACGCGCATACACTTTGCTCATGTAATCTACACAGATGCAACAGTTATTTTTGCAAATCATAAATTGTTACACTAAAAAAATATTAACACATGAGATGACGGAAATCATTGTGGTGTGCCACGAAGATGTGAAAAAATAGGCATAAATCTAGCTTACAAATGATTCAGGCTAATTGTAATAATTAAGGATAAGACCTGTTTGCCCAATAGTGGCAAGACATATATGTATATAAGGACATCTGACAAATTGGTTTGTCCGTCAAGAACCAGGAAAAAAAATCGACTGAAAAACTGAAAAAACTGAAAGACTGAAAAAAAAAAAGACTGTGAAATCACCTTTACCATAATGTACAACATTACAACTTCACTTCTCTGTCTTCTCTGCTCTTACAAGAACATCAGTCTCCTCGGCTGTGAACCGATCCTGGCGTGCGCCTGGTAAATACGCCATAATAATAGCAATCCATAATGGAACTTGCGCACCTGCTTTTAAAGGGAATGTTGGATGACGCTCGGATTGGTTTATTCACGTTACGCCCAAACCACACCTATGAATAATGAAGCTACTTCAGACCAACCCATTTTAGATTTGCGCCGGGCGCAAGAGCCATTTATCCCGCCGGGAAAATAGCAACAGCGCCGAGACCCGCCCACAAAGTTACTTGCGCTTCGCGCTTTGACACTTGCGTTTCAGATCGTTAAAATAGGGCCCTGAGTCTTACGTGACTAGCTTCAAACTCCGCTAGCAACTTTCCATGTATTGAATTTCAGTGTATTTTGTATGTGCAGATGCTGTTTTATGTACGCCAGTGCCTGAAGGCATGTTTTGTGTTCTGATTTTCCAAAGGTATGTTGCTCCAGATGTTAAATGTGAATTAGTTACAGAATGAGGAAATATGTTCCTGTGTATTTTTCTTAAGTTTATTTTATCCCTGTCTAGTATGCTAAAGATGTATCCTTCTGTATGAATGTTTCTATTTGTAATAATTTACAACAGACGATCAGAAGCGGTATGCTTTGCATCGGATGCTGTTTTATGTACGCCAGTGCCTGAAGGCATGTTTTGTGTTCTGATTTTCCAAAGGAATAAATGTGAGAAAAGCCAGTTTTGGTCTCAGTCCCTTCACCACCTGACCACCGTTACATATGTAATTATAAAATTAGAATTTCACACATTCATCTCTTATTTAAACAAAATCCTGTTATCCAGCCATCTCCTCCCTTCCTCTTTTATCTTCATCCTTTTCACCAAAAATGTAGTTTAGGTGGACAGATCAATACAAAATATCTTCTCATCTCATCTCACTCAGTGCGCCGTTATTTGTTGTGTAGTGCCATGCATTCAAGTAAGCCACAAGCGCAGATTCTGCGCAATTTGGTGGGTTGGTGGGTGTTAATTTCAAACCCTGGTGCACCCGTATTGTAAAGTGTTCCTGAGTACTCTGCTGAGAGATAAGCAGATGTGTGTGAGGAAATGTAATAAGAAAATAAATAAAAATACCGTGCATCAGATAAGGCATGTTCTAAATTCCCTGTAAACCACGGCTTCTTGGGGCTTATTGCTTTATTTTATTTTAGTTACAAACTAAAGGGTTAGGGGTTTTACACGTACTATTTTTATGCAATACCAATAGTACATTGGCATGCACCTTGAATTAACTTTCTGGATTTGGACTTCAAATTAATGCAACGTGGCTTTTCATCTATATATAATGTAACCTTTTTGAGGGTTATTTAAAAAGCAATCTTTTTGAGGAACAAAGTTTCCAAGAGATCCCATTCAAAGCCTCCTACACTTCTGACTTTTGGAGTTTTTTTCTAGTTCTCTCTGTAGGGTTTACACAAGGGAGCCCCTCGTGCAATTAGAGACATGCTTTAGGATGGCAGCGTGAAGCGATGGCTTTAGGATGCGGTATGAACGCTCCCCTCCAAAGTTTTTTGGCAGAAGTTGGGCAATTAAACCACAGATTCAGAATATCATCCCTGCAGCATAGCCGGCCATGTGACCATGATACCTTACAATCCATAAAGATCAAAACCTTAACCAAAAAGAAAGAGCGATCTTGAATTCCTCCATCCAGAGACTCTTCCCTCCGCCGGTGCCAGTTTCCACCAGGGCCGAATACTTATAGTTACATGTGCCGCTGTGCCATCCTTTACCAGCATGCCTGTGCTTTAATTAGGATAACCCCCCTCAGGCCAAGGAATCGTGGGATGAAAGGTGGGGTTCCTCATCCACAAATCCCTTTTCCTCCTCTTCGCCAATGACAGACTTCAAACACAAAGCGTCCGCTATCTACAGAGCTGCTTTTTTGCTGCGATGGAAATCGAAAGGCGCTGAGAGAGAAAGCGTGAATCCGGCACAGATGCTGAGAACCATCTTTTTTATGCCAGCCTCTGTGTCACCGACAAAGCACACAGAAAGGTTATGCTGATTAACAGAAGGAGAGACGAGCAGAGCTACAGGCCCTTAAGCTAAGAAATAGAAAAGAGAGACCTGAAGCTGAGAAGAGAGAGAAAGATTGAAATGAGGAAAAAAGGTGAAAATGAACTGCAGCTGAGTGTATGTGTTGCAGTCATTATGAGGAGAAAAACATGAATATCTGATTTTATTATGATGTGACAATACCGTCATTATTTGCTTACCCTCATGTTCTTCCTATTCTTTCTTACGTAGAACACATCTATAGATATATATATATATTCAATATTCAAACTCGGATCATCACAGTTGTGTTCCTGTTGAAACAATAAATCGCATTAATCGGGTAAAAGTCTCACAAGTGGGCACGAAATATTACTTTAAATTGTTGAAGCTAGCAAATATATGGCCACTAAAAATTAAAACAAGACAGAAATGCATACATCTTGGTAAATATTGAATGTTAACTAATTTTAGGGGTGTTTAAAAATTAAATTTTTTGTATTTCAAACTCAAGTCTAGTCCAAAATTCTATTTATAAATTCTTCCGGCGCCTCCGTGGTACCTTGAACTGCCTGCACCTTCATGGCTTCCTGAACTGCCTGCGCCTCCATGGCTTCCGGAACTACCTGCACCACCTTGGTCCCCTACTACGCCCTGGCCGCCTCAATGGCCCTCCATCCCTCACCCATTTAGACTCCGCTCCACCACCCTCCTGGACTCTTGTTTCCTGTGGAGTGCCTGGAATCCGCTCCATCATGAGCCCAACCAGGGGCTGATTGCATAAACCGTTAAGACTAGTCTTACAAGTTAGACATACATTTTTTTCTTTAAGACCATTCATAACTTTTTAAAATCAGTTACATAAAAACATAGACTGGCCTAATTTGATACGAAAAGTAAGACTGAATGCCACTTGCCTAACTGCTAGTGGCTCATACTAGATCTTAAGACACTGTCTTAACATAATGGCTTAGTTTATGCAACTGGCCCCTGTGTTTCCCTGTCTTGTGAGGACTTTTGTTATTTCCTGTCTTGCGCCATGTTTTGTAGTTCTTTGTAGTTTCATTTTGATTAGTCTCCGCAGGTGTGTTCCCGGCAAACCACTGTTGGTGAGTTTTTTGTTCAAGTCATTGTTTATTTTGAAATCTGTTACTGCACTTGGGTTCACCTTCAAACTTGCCATCAGAGGAATGCGTTACACTTTCGAATTAAGGTCTACTGTACAGTAGAGATGTCAGTTAAAGGGTTAAATTATGTTTTTGGTGGGATATTATGAAAGCAAAAATCACTAAACAAGACCAAAAACTTTGATTAACCTATTAACACATACCCCATTTCCCCATGATATATGTACTTACAAGTAATTTGCCCACTGGCAAATATACAAAAAGTATATAAAACTATAGATCTCTTGTAAGATTTGTTTTGTTTGGATGATTCTAGTGACCTTCATTATTATATATACAGGTGCTGGTCATATAATTAGAATATAATCAAAAAGTTGATTTATTTCACTAATTCCATTCAAAAAGTGAAACTTGTATGTTATATTCATTTATTACACACAGACTGATATATTTCAAATGTTTATTTCTTTTAATTTTGATGATTATAACAGACAACTAAGGAAAATCCCAAATTCAGTATCTCAGAAAACTAGAATATTGTGAAAAGGTTCAATATTGAAGACACCTGGTGCCACACTTTAATCAGCTAATTAACTCAAAACACCTGCAAAGGCCTTTAAATGGTCTCTCAGTCTAGTTCTGTAGGCTACACAATCATGTGGAAGACTGCTGACTTGACAGTTGTCCAAAAGACGACCATTGACACCTTGCACAAGGAGGGCAAGACACAAAAGGTCATTGCAAAAGAGGCTGGCTGTTCACAGAGCACATTAATAGAGAGGCGAAGGGAAGGAAAGATGTGGTAGAAAAAAGTGTACAAGCAATAGGGATAACCGCACCCTGGAGAGGATTGTGAAACAAAACCCATTCAAAAATGTGGGGGAGATTCACAAAGAGTGGACTGCAGCTGGAGTCAGTGCTTCAAGAACCACTACGCACAGACGTATGCAAGACATGGGTTTCAGCTGTCGCATTCCTTGTGTCAAGCGTCAGAAGCATCTCGCCTGGGCTAAAGACAAAAAGGACTGGACTGCTGCTGAGTGGTCCAAAGTTATGTTCTCTGATGAAAGTAAATTTTGCATTTCCTTTGGAAATCAAGGTCCCAGAGTCTGGAGGAAGAGAATAGAGGCACACAATTCACGTTGCTTGAGGTCCAGTGTAAAGTTTCCACAGTCAGTGATGGTTTGGGGTGCCATGTCACCTGCTGGTGTTGGTCCACTGTGTTTCTGAGGTCCAAGGTCAACGCAGCCGTATACCAGGAAGTTTTAGAGCACTTCATGCTTCCTGCTGCTGACCAACTTTATGAGATTTTATTTTCCAACAGGACTTGGCACCTGCACACAGTAACAAAAGGAACCAGTACCTGGTTTAAGGACCATGGTATCCCTGTTCTTAATTGGCCAGCAAACTCGCCTGACCTTAACCCCATAGAAAATATATGGGGTATTGTGAAGAGGAACATGCGATATGCCAGACCCAACAATGCAGAAGAGCTGAAGGCCATTATCAGAGCAACCTGGGCTCTCATAACACCTGAGCAGTGCCACAGACTGATCGACTCCATGCCACGCCACATTGCTGCAGTAATTCAGGCAAAAGGAGCATAGTAAGTATTGAGTGCTGTACATGCTCATACTTTTCATGTTCATACTTTTCAGATGGCCAAGATTTCTAAAAATCCTTTCTTTGTATTGGTCTTAAGTAATATTCTAATTTTCTGAGATACTGAATTTGGGATTTTCCTTAGTTGTCAGTTATAATCATCAAAATTAAAAGTAATACAAATTTGAAATATTTCAGTCTGTGTAATAAATGAATATAATATACAAGTTTCACTTTTTGAATGGAATTAGTGAAATAAATCAATATACCGTATATATGTCAACAAAAACGACTTATTAGTAACATTTGGGAGAGTTGGCCTTAGCCATGCTTCCTGCAAGTAGGGGTAGGAAGTTGGCAGCCTCCTGTGACAGGGAGGAAGTGAATACCTTTTTTTTTTTCTTGAAATCCTTTATCTGGTTGTTTGCTTGCATTTCATTGAGACATAAAACATGGATAACATCTAGTAAAATATAAAAAAAAAAATGAAAATTACAACTATACACTATGGCAACTATAGTTGCCAGTGAGCTTAAATTTAAATAAAAAATACTTACATTTAAAAATATCACAAATCAATATATATTTTTTTATATTGTACAATACCCAAGATGCTGTCCATTCACTAAAAAGTTCTTCTTAGCTAAATTCGTCTTGTTTTAGGGATACTTAGATATTATTACTGGGAAAAATATATATTAGGGGAAAGAGCAGTGAGTGTGGGAAGACAAGAAGAATTTTTTATTTAAATGAAGGAATACACTAATCTCCATGAAACATCTTGCAAAAACAACTTCTTGGTCTCACAAACATCAGCATCCCCCACAGTCTTAAGAAAAGTCTGTAATGCCAAGAAAACAGCTGCAGTGTGGAAACTTGGCCGTTGCCTCTGGCTTCTGTTAACTCTGCTTCTCCTGACACAGTGAGTGTTTCGCTCTTCACCACAAATCTCCCACCAGATGGCTATTTAACTTGAATTTTAACCCAGCTTTTTATATCCTAGCAAACTGGAAAAGAAAATCTTATGTCAGTATATGTGCAGAATTCACCATAAGATCATCGAAAATTATTTTCTGGGTTCATGTATCATTGCTCTTATGTCGCTGCTTTTTGAACTATAGTTTGCTTTGCAAATTTGAGCAATACAAGCCTTTTCTCTTGACTTGACCATAAAATAACTAGCGACTTCAATTGATGGAACGTTGTTCTGTTTTGCATTACAGCATATTAATAAAAAACCCATCTCAATTGTTTCTAGACAGCAATGGGTTACACTATTTCAATAGTCCACATCAACTCTCATTTAGAGTATTTGTAGACTGTTACAGCGTGGCTACACCAGACATGAATGGCAAATGCTTCTCTGATTTTATTTTCTCCTGAGAGAAAGACCCTACTAATCTCACTTATTTCCTCTCAGAAGAGATCTCAATAACTGTGCTCAGATTAGCCAAGAAGTGCTAAATCAGAGATTTCAATTTAAATGCAAACATTTCTCAATTCTCCAAGTGATCTGAGCTGGCGCCCACATTAATTTTATAGCTCTATAATCTAAAGGGCAATTTACACTGCACTGACAGACACCGACCAACGTGGACAATCACCAGATTACAGTATGTCAATTCTCGTGCATTCCATAACCCAAGTGCGATTCAGCATGTTCAATTGGCGAAAACAATCTCCTAAGCTGCCAACAGACACTGAAAGGGGTAACACACTGATCCGACAAAACCTAACGAAGTGTCTGTTGCCGTCTGTCGGTGCACTGTGAAGTGGCCTTTACTCTCTTTGTCTCGTGACTATTTTTTTTTTTTTTAGGAGAAGCAAGGTTAAAATAGGCTTACATAAAAGTAAAACAACTGAAATCTCCATTAAGTCTCTTGAGCTTTGAATTATCAACCTCTGAACAATAAAATTGTCCTCTGGGATGTTTATATTGCGAGGAGTGTTGCTTTATGCATTGTGAATGCCAAAGGAAAATAATTCCTTGACAAAACAAACATTCAAGGCAATCATTTCCCATAAACCCAAACACAACTAATCAGATTTTAGTCCACAAGCCTCCCTCAAGACAAAGACACACGAGGTGCGAGAAAACCGTATTTCACCGCTTATTTTCTTCACATGCACTGGCTGCTTTCATTCTCCTGATGTTTTATTCGTCTCCATTACAGCCAGTCAATTATCCTAAAGCTCGGATGCTGGGTTTCAACCAGTGGGACTAGTCAAAATGCAATTACAGGTTTGAGAGTCTCAACACACCGCGGAACATCTAATATAATGGCAGGATACTGTGCAATAAAACGCGCTCTCAATATAATGTGACCTGCATGACCCAAGTGGGGTTTGTTGAGAATGACAATACTGTTCATCATGTAGGCTGGCCTAGTCTTGGGCAGTGTGATTGCATATAGAAAAATGTGGTAAATGTTTTATATATTGCTACAACTATAGTTTAATAAACTATAGATATTTTAGCAGTTGACATGACTGATTTACACTATGTTTACACAGGGAAAAACATGAAATGTTTGGACCAATCAAATTGTCAGGGTGGGCTTTATACGATGATGGACAGATGATCAGTAACGTAATCATGCACGTCAGCAAAGAGCGCTTGGGTTGAATTCGTTCAAATCCTAAACGGAGAACTTGTTTGTATATGCATTCACCTTTACTATTTCTCTCTCAAAAATGATGATTGTGTTGGTAAGTACTCAGTGTATGCTTAAATTCTTTTTTACAACACCGGCAAAGATCGTTTACACTCATCTTCTTCTTCTACTTCTTTCAGCGTGCGTACAGTTGAGTTCTGTTGACAACTATGCGTCGATCCATTGCCCTGATTGGTTGTAGGTCTATCTAATTGAGTGCAGAGGCATTTTCTTTCGTGGTTCAGTTGAAACCCGCCTCATAATCCCAGCCCAATGGAGCAGTATCAGACTCATATTCTGACTAGAATTGAGTATAACGACGTCAGGCTAGTGAAAATACAGAGCTGAAGCTAAATAACATTTAGACCTACAATTTGCTTTGAGATTTTGCATAAAACAAGCATTTGCTCTGGAGTTTACCCTTCTTGTTTACAGAAAACAACCACTGGCTTCAGTTGACATACGTCGAGTCATTCTGTTTTGCATTATTGCATCTCTTTGTAATTGTCATGCATTAACATAATGCAGAATGCAACCTACAGGAAAGAAAAAATCACAAATGAGATATATCCAATATTTCAGGTGTTTTAAAGATGTTAAAAACAAATTGAGACTTCTGATAAAATATTCCGCTTCTCAGATTTTTTCTTGAGGAAAAAGAGGCTAATAAATTTCTTCTAGAGATTTGAAAAATCTCAAAGTCTCAAACTGTTCAGATTCCAGTGGCGGCTTATCGGGGGAGGTAAGGGAGACACAGCCTACCCAAGATTTGGGAGAAGAACCATTTAATGTTCACACTGGAACGACTGTACAGTACATCTCTCTTTTGTCAGTACATCAATGTCACTCATCATGGAGGTCGGGGAACAGATTCCGACAGCTGGATTGCTCGTCATCGGATTCTTTCCGATGGAAAGATCCCCCCAAAGGTTCTAACAAAAATCAATTTAAGGGATAGTTGACCCTGAAATTAAAATAAAGCCATCTTTTACTCACCCTGCTGTTGTTACAATGCCCTATGTCCTTCCATCTTTTTCGGTCCTCAAAAGCAGAAATTTAAAAAATAGTCCTGCACGCGCTCCTCCATGTAATGGCAGTGAATAGCAACCAGGCTAAAACGTAAAAAAATACAATAATACTAATAATAAGGTAAACCACCTGAAGTGATTGTTGTGTACCGGTTGTCATGACAACATGGCGTGAGTGGCTGCTGACAGCTTGCGCACACACTCACAGGAACGCGCACAGAGTAACGGCCGAGCTCGGTATTTTAACTGAATAATACGGTTTCTTTCTCTTATAGCAGGGGTGTCCAAACTTTTTTGAAAGGGGGCTAGATTCGATGTTGTTGACACACCTGGGGACCGGCTATATATATATATATATATATATATATATATATATATATATATATATATATATATATATATATATATATATATATATATATATATATATATATATATCCCTCTATGGTACGCAATATGATTTCAATGAGGAAAAAAATATTTGTGGTGTTTTTCCTGCTTAAAATAGGACAATTTTCATCATTTTTTTATTTTTTTAAAGTTGTACCACAACGGACAAATTTAAACATTTGACATTTTCATGTAGAAAAAAGAAATATGTTTATTGAAAACATCGATTTATTTAACCGTACACCTGAACAAACACATTTATCCAGTTTATAATGTATTACAAATTTCATATTTAATAAAAAGTAACATTTCAAATCCAGCTGTTGCTCTCAGGCAACATTGTACTATCGTGGAACACAAGTATTACCAAACCATCTCATCAAGTTATCATGTCAAGCTATCATGTCAAGCTATCATATCAAGTTATCATTTCAAGTTATCATGTCAAGTTATCATATCCATCTTCATCCTCATCACCATCTTCGATCTCTCCCTGTCAGATTGTCACTATGACCTCATCTTCATCATCACATGACACCTCATCCTCACCCTCATCAGTTGTGTTTTATACCTTTTTTTAAGTGCTATAGAAAATGTTCAGATCATAATATGTGCAGTTATAGTATGTAAATTACTAATCTTATATGTGCATTACAAAATCATGCAAAACTGCAAATACATTTAGAGAATTCTAACTCTTTTCCTTACAAATATACTATATTTGTACTCAACCCAGTGTGTCTGGTATGGCCTTATGCGATTCCATTATGGTACAATGTTGCCTTGAGGCAACACACAGTTTTTTGTTATTTATTCTAAAACATTTGATGATATATAATGTAAAGTTCTTCAAAATACTTCTCTACTTACCAGTGAAGGCGACTCATAATTTTTTGTGGGTGATTAACTGGACGGAAACTAGTGAAAAATGCACTTTTCATAGGAGAAAATATGTGCTGAAACAGGGCACAAAATGGACCCCTGTGGGTCATGTGACCAATTATTTGCACTTTCATTGATTAGTATTTGAGTTATTCTTCCCTGAGATAGGTTTGACCTATAAATTTGTGTTTCATTTTATTAAAAATAAACTAAAATAGACTATGTTGCCTGGAGGCAACACCGTACCATAGAGGGATATATAATATATATGTGTGTGCTTGAGCTGACAGTAGAGTAGCTTGAGATAGGACACAGATGTACATTTAATACACAAACCATATCTGTAAAACTCGTTTTTAAAGGGTGACATTTAATTTAATTCTATTCTTATTTAAATTAATGAGCACTCTATTTATATCACCACAGGTAAAACCTCAAACCTATGGTAAACATATTGGTTCTATATCTAGAAGGGCTTTATGGTATTTAGTCTACATTTAATATGAATACAAATGCACAATACTGCAAGTTTATGACAAAAATATAGTCTGTAATTTGGCCTTTATTACTCATTTAATACAAACATTTTTTTAAATAAAATGAGATATTAACTACATTTCTGACAAAATACCACGGTTAGCCTACAGTTAGTGTTACCACAGTAAATCCACGATAATTGTTGTTGAATTGTTGATTAAAAGTATTCTGACTGGATCGCCTCAGTGTTCCTCCTGATTTGCACGTTAGTGTTGTTGATTAAGTCAGCGCTGCTTTAACTGGCTCTAAACTAAATTAAATCACCGAGAGATTTGCAGCTTTTACTGGAGACTTCTACGCCAAACTCGAACACTTCTCACTGGCTGTGTAGTGGGCATGTGATGGAGACACTCGGCAAGTAAACACAATTGTGAGCTCGTGAGTGTTTCGTTCTGCTCTTGGCGCTGTTTCCCTGGACTAAAATCTAGTACTGCCACCTTGTGTTGACATTGTGAAACTGCACTATTTGTAAATTATGCGTGGCGGGCCACATATAATATGTTTTAATAGACAAGCCGGACACCCCTGTCTTATAGTATGCCTCCTGAACACTTTCCATATATGGCGCGCGTCTCACTGTATCATTTCGTGATGCTTTTGTATCATTTTTGTAATGTTTTAGCCTGGTCGCTATTCACTGCCATTATATGGAGGAGCGCGTGCAGGACTATTTTTTTAAATTTCTGCTTTTGAGGTCCGAAAAAGATTGAAGGACATAGGGCATTGGAACAACAGCAGGGTGAGTAAAAGATGGCTTTATTTTCATTTCAGGGTCAACTATAACTTTAATACTCCATCCACATACAGGATAGAATCAGCTTATTTTAAGCCACTACATCAACATCTCTCATCATAGGGGTGGGGGAACGGATTCCAACAGCTGGATTGCTCGTCATCGGATTCTGTTCCCCCATGTTTCTTACACAACGAGATTCTAATATTTATTGAACTTGTGCTGATTAAGCTTCATTCACATACAGGATAGAATCAATTAATTTAAGCCACTACATCAACATCTCTCATCATTGGGGTGGGGGAACAGATATCGACGGCTGGATTTTGCGTCATTGGATTCTGTTCCCCCCAAGTTTCCTTAACAAGGAGGTCCTAATATTTATCAAACTGATGCTGGTTAATCTCCATCCACATACAGGATAGAATCAGCATATTTTAAGCCACTACATCAACATCTCTCATCATAGGGGTGGGGGAACAGATTCCGACAGCTGGATTGCTCGTCATCAGATTCTGTTCCCCCAATGTTTCTTACACCTGGAGGTTCTAATAATAATCAAACTCATACTTGTTAAACTCCATCCACATACAGGATAGAATCAGCATCTTGTAAGCCACTACATCAATGTCTCTAATCATTGGGGTGGGGGAACAGAATCTAACAGCTGGATTGCTCATCATCGGATTCTGTTTCCCCCATGTTTCTTACAAAAGGAGATTCTAGTATCTTTCTCAAACTGATGCTGGTTTAGCTCCATCCACACACAGGATAGAATCAGCCTCTTTTAAGCCACTACATCAACATTTCTCATCATGGGGGTGGGGGAACAGATATCGGCAGCTGGATTTTGAAGCATGAAGCATCAGTTTGATAAATATTAGAACTTCCTTGTGTTAGAAACACTTTGGGGAACAGAATCCGATGATGACCGATCCAGCTATTGGAATCCGTTGCCCCTGCCCCATGTTGAGAAATGAAGATGCTGATTCTATCCTGTATGTGGATGGAGCTTAACCAGCATCAGTTTAATAAATATTTATTATGGGTTTGGAATGACATGAGGGTGAGTAAATGATAACAATGTTAATTTTGAGGTGAACTAACCCTTTAAGAATATTTGAGATTGCAGGTTTTTCTTAGGATTTTTTGTAGAATTGTGAGTTTTTATGTTTCTGTATGTTTGATTTATTATTTATTTATTTGTATGCCAAGTTCACATTTGGTTTAATGAGGACAAATACAATTCTCTCTAAAGCAATATTGTAAGGAGATGATTCAATCGGCTTCAACTTTATGTCTGTGGTCTACTAATGCAGAGTTGAGACATCACAGTCTTTTCACACTGCATGACTATCTGGGGTAGTATTTAGTTGCTGCTGTGTTCACACTGACCGATGGATCGGTGACAGGAGGTTTCACACTGCAAGAGGAAGAATCGGCGACAACTCAGTCCGGTGCGCAAACTACGTTTCACAAGCAAACACACGTGAGAAGTGACAAGGATATGAATGATAGACTGCAGAAAGTTTGCGATCCAAATTGTCTGTGTGCTGATTTGCAGCAAAAAGGAGAAACAGAAAAAAAGATTATGGCGGAGGAAATGGTTGGGGAGACACAGGGAGCAAGGATTGTGTTCTGAAAGATGGAGGTAAATAAATAATTTGGCAATGTTGCGGCTGGTCAAGCAAATTTTTGTGCTTTGTTTCAGTTTGATATACTTGTATATACAGTATATTAAAACTCATCTATAACTCCTCCCCGAACCTCCCGCTGCCCTGTATCTTGCGCTCTCATTGGCTGTAGGTCATCGCCGATGTCATTTTCAGTCAAAACACATTTCACACAGTTGGATTTCGAATCAGATATTTAGCAAGCCAAATATCTCACGGGCGTCTGCGACTCATCTGCGATTCTTTCGAATCGCGTCTTGAATCATTCACACTGCGTGATTGTCACTAACGTGCACGAGCACCGGTTTGCCTATGATTTCTGGCATTTGTCGACGATTTTGCAAAACCTGTCGGCGAGTCAAAATCGGGGCTAAAATCGGGCAGTGTGAACTCGGCATAAGGTCAAATCTGATCATAACTGGTCATTAAAGGAAATGAGATGTTTGTCGTATCATACTAAGTGATTCCAATGACACTTTTGCTATGTATGACTAATTGTTTCATGAGCATATGCTGTTTTTTGATCATTGGATGTCGTACGTATTTATTTTCAGAAGAATTGTTGGCATTAATCTAGAAACTGGATCGAAGGCAGAACAACGTAAGGAGTAAATCCACATTTATGAACCCGAGGAACCCCGTTGAACCTTTTTTTCTAACGCCAAACTAACCTGATCTGGTATTTCCTCTTTGTATCACCCTAGAGTGAGAGCGAGTCGATTACCTTTTCTTGTGTTTACCTGTCAAAATGAAAGTGTTGGAGACTGACAGACACAAAAGAGCTTTTTGAGATTTGTGTTGACTGGAGGAAACAGGCTTTCCCTGTGAATTTGAGATCTGACAGTGATGGAGTGTTTGTCGACTTTACTAGCACATAGTGCTGGGAGATTCTTCAAAGAGTCGAGGGCTGCTGACGGTATCATTAGCTTTTAGTCTACTGCTCTCTCTTCCCACACCTGTCTTCCTCTCTTACTCACAATCACACGATATATGGCGAAAATGAACAGGTGGAGGCGAGCGCCGGGACATCATTACACAGACAAAGCAGCACATTCATTCTCCTCCATTGAGCTCTTTCACAGCATTATCATGTAATATGCAGCGCTACCGCTGTTCATCTAATGCTAATAATGGTCTCGCTGTCTGAAGGAACATGAACTATATGCACAATATTTGTAGCGGTGGAGTTTTTAACGCTTCCTCAACAGTGTGAAAGTAGCGGCGGATGCAACACCTCACTGCTTCTAATTCAAGTCATACAACCAGAGCCTGATTTGAGCTGCAAAAGCATGCACCACCGATTTACGAGTCGCTCAGGGAGACTAAAGCTGCTGCGCCTCTCTGGTTTGATGCCTGATTCATATGATATCATGGAATTTTACTCTCAAATTTAACTCATTATTAAAAGCAGGGTTTTTTTATTTTAAAATGTTTATGGTAATAGTGAAAAAAAGATTGGTTTGCATTCCTCAAAGTAACAGAGCTTATACAACAGAACAATAAGGGCCAGATTTATTAACAGCTTGCGCCAGCACAAACCCTCTTTTGGTGTTAAAACTACTGTCAGGATTTACTAAAGACACACAGCGATAAATTAGCGCTGAAAAGGCGTGGATAGGGTTATTGTTGCGGCTGACCTTATTGCATATGCATTTGTAGGAGTTTCCCATTCAGGCGCAAAATTAATTGGAGGAGAGTATTTAAATTAATCATGCAAGATGATCAATTTACTGGTGTTTGCGCCATTATTTACAGCCCAAAAAAAGCACGTCTTAAACAAACGCTTTTATGGAATTGCTCTCTCATGCTAATTTGCCCTGTTTAGTAAATATGGCCCTAAGAGTATAGCTGGGCTTAAAAAGTCACATAAATATACACTACCGTTCAAAAGTTTGGGGCCAGTATTCAAATTCAAATTCTGCAGTAAAGCAGCTCTGAAAAGACAATAGTGTCATTATTCAACGTTGATTCAGTTCAGTTCAATAACTGTGTACAGTTAATCAGTTATTAAACGAGTTCAAGTCTGTTGTAAAGCTGTTCTAAAGAAGACAATAGTGTCATTATTCAGCTCAAGTAAGTTCATTGTTGATTCAATTCAGTTCAATAACAGTGTCGATGCTGCAAAATGTATCAATTATGAAACAAATTGAATGAATCTATAAAGCAGCTCTACAAAAGACAATTGTGTCATTATCCAGCTTAATTCAGTTCAAGTTTTGTTCTCATCAAATAGCGTCAGTGTAATAAAATCGATAATATTACTGAATACTAAGGGGCAAACAGGGCAAAGTAGCGTGAGAGCGCAATTCCAAAAAAACGCAGATGGGAGTGGAAAGTTCTGAGCCTGATCTACTGACAACGCACAGATTAAAGAACACAGACGCAGCTGGATCATTTCCATAATGACCAACGCAATCTACCAAGAGCAGCGCAATTTAGCATCTGGTTTAAAACATGCTTTTTTTGGCCGGTAAATACCAGTAAATTGACGAGCGCAAACCTTAGTAAATCACCTTGCATGATTTATTTAAATACTCTCCCATAAATTTCAGCCGCAAAAATAAAGGCAGCGACTATTTGCACAACGTGTAAATAGCAAATAGATTTTACTCAGTGAAAATAACTTATTTTCTTAATGATAATTGCTATTTTCACTAAGCGCAAACAGATGCTATTTACACTAAGTGCAAATATCTGTAGATGCTATTTACTAAGTTAAATAGCATACTAAGTTGATATATTCGATATAAGTTGTTATATTCAACACCATATAAAAGTAGCAGTTCTTTGCAATATATGTAAATAGTAATTACATGTAATTTATACTTTATTTTGACAGATACATACTATTTGCACCTCAGTATTGTTGTACATTAACAGGATGCAATAATAACATTGAGTGTAAATGATTATATTCATAAAAATTATTAAATGGAATTCTGCCTTAATGGGACAATAAAAGCCCTCCCTACACCTACCCCTAACCCTACCCAATAAAGGCTTTTATTATTATTTAAAATTTCGATAGGCACTTTATTTCAGCATGTAGAAAATTTTCTTAATTTTTATTGAAAGTAAATGCATTTCTGGTGTGATTTGTGATGAAAAAAGAGATAAGAACAAACTCTGCACAAGGCCGATTCGAACCCAGTCAATCGCGTCAAAATCAAGATGCTTAAGACATACCACTGAAAATGTTGAAATATAAGCGCTTTTGTAAATCTTGTTTGGCCCAACCAGGCATTGTTAGGTGGAGCTAATGCAAATAGCACTTGACTCTAAGGCAGGGGTGGGGAACATTGATCCTGGAGGGCCACTCTCTTGCAGAGTTTAGCTCCAACCCTAATCAAACACACCTGAAGCTAATCAAGGTTTTCAGGATTACTAAAGTTACAGGCTGGTGAGTATTTTTTTCAGGGTTGGAGCTAAACTGTGCCAGAGAGTGGCCCTCCAGGATCAACGTTCCCCACCCCTGCTCTAAGGAGACCTGCGATGTATGTAGATAGAAATGGTTCATAGGTAATAAAACATAACAGTTAATTATTTAAGGTCTTAATACACCACTGAAAACATAGTTATTATCTATATTATATTGCATTTCTCTCAATATATTCTCATACTGTAAATAAAACACACTGCACCTTTAAAACCCAAACTGCCAAAAGACATTTGTAAGAGGAATTGCACGCCAAATTCTGAAATGTAATGTAATGAGGTCAGGTGAACACACGTTCACTGCATCATGTATACTGACAGGGGTTGGGGCATCTGAAATCTTGCATCTAGAAAGCAGCTAACCACCATTTAAAGCTGTTTTAATCATAGAAGCATCAACAGAAACTATTCTCACACTTCAACTAACAGCCTGTTGGCCCAGACTTCACCCCCCAAACACTTGGACACAACAATGACTCGCCGTTTCCCTATTGTTTCACCTAAGGGCTGCTATTCTTCCTGTTCTGATAAGACACGGGTCATATTGACCCCCTGCGACTACACGTGTGTGATATTGCTCTCTGCTGGTGGAGAAGCACCCCACTGATATGGGCTCATCACATCCCTTTCAAAGCCCTGAGCATAAGACATGTTCTGATGAGACTGTAATTGCTTGTGTGCATTAGTGGGCCAAATTATAAAAATAAGCTTAATTTAGCACCACTTTATAAAACCTGGTGAGCATAACTAGACCAATATTAAAATTCTGACTGGTAGGATAAGCTGATTATTATTGTCATGTTAAGGCAGATAATGATAAATATTAGCCTGACGTCTTCATTATCAGATTCTAGTCAAAATATGAGTCTTATACTGCTCCGTTGGGCTGTGATTATGAGGCGTGTTTGAACCGAACCAGGAAAGAAAATGCCTCTGCACTCAATTGGATAGACCTACAACCAATCAGAGCAACGGAGCGACGCATAGTTGTCAACAGAACTCAACTGCTGCATGCTGGAAGAAGTAGAAGAAGAAGATGAGTGTAAACGATCTTTGCCGGTGTTGTAAAAGATCATTTAAGGATAACGAATTCAACCTAAGCGCTCTTTGGTGAAGTGCATGCTTACGTTACTGTTGATCATCTGTCCATCATCGTATAAAGCCCACCCTGACAATTATAATAGTTGCTCCACAACGGATCAAATCCAGACCGAACTTCCTAACCTCAAATGCTGTGGGCGGGGCTAAGTTCGTCTGGCATCCAGGCTAGATAAATATACAATTTTCTCAAAATAAATGAAAAATATAACACTAACCAATAATAATTGGTTTCACTTTATTTTGCAACACATTCTGTTGACTATAAGTAACGTTGTACCAACATGTCTACTAACTCTTATTAGATTGTTAGTAGAGTTTTAGTAGACTTGTACATTTACATTTATTTATGCAATTTGGCAGACGCTTTTATCCAAAGCGACTTACATTGCATTCAAGGTACACATTTTACATTTGGTCAGTTCTTGCTTTCCCTGGGAATCGAACCCATGACCTTGGCGTTGCTAGCACCATGCTCTACTGTTTGAGCTACAGGAAAGCCTTGTAGGGTTAGGGCCCTATCATACACCAGGCGCAATGCGACGCCAGGCGCGAAGCAAGTGTTTTTTGCTAGTTTCAGCCTGACGCAGTTATCATTGTCACGTCCAGCTCCATGTTGTTTAAATAGCAAATGCACTTACGCCCATGGGTGTGCTGGAATACGAGGTGGGTTGTTGGTGCGTTGTTATTTTGAGGAAACTGAAAACGACTGCGCCATTGATCAACAAAAACCTGGTCTAAAGTCAATAGCACAGTATTTTTTGTGTTATTTAAAGGGCGCGTTATTAATATGCGCCTATAGGTGTGTGCACAACACACGTACACTCTGCTTATTACACACACAGGGATGCGCAGCAGCACACAAACATTTTTAAATATTAAAAATAAAAGGATTCCTCTCTGGAGATGCTTCTTTCTGCTTGCAAATTCCACCATGTAAATAGCGAATCCGCCATGGTTCAAGTGCAATTGGCTTTTAAAGGGAATGGCAGATGAGACTCTGATTGGTTTATTGCACGTTATGCCCAAAACACACCCATGACTCATTAAGAGACGAGGTACAACCATTTTGGATCATGCGCCTGGTGCGCAGACCATTTTTTCCATCGTTTAAACTAACCAAAGTGGATTTGGACATGCCCTAAGTGCACCTGCGCCATGCGCTTCAGACCATGCGCTTAGACCGTTAAAATAGGGCCCTTAGGGTTAGAATGAGTTGACATGTACTTGCAAAGTTACTTTTTAGTCAGTAGAATGTCTGTTGAAGGTCCATCACAGTAAAGAAATAGCAGATAATAAGCAGACAGTCTACTAACACTGATGAGAGTTAGTTGACATGTAGTTACAATGTTACTTATAGTGAACAGAACGTTCAAAACGGACCATCAAAATAAAGTGTTACAGTCTTACAAGTACATTTTGAGATGAGTAAAATTATTAAAGATCCACTGAAAAGTTAAAGTGTTATGATGGTAATAGAAATGTAATTATAAAGGTAATAGAAATGTAAAAATAGAGCAATACACAAGTACTATAAATATCTGATGTCAGCATGTTGGATTTTTTAAAATACTTTTATTAAGCAAGGAGGCATTAAATTAATCAAAAGACATTTCAAGTTTTACAAAAAACATTCCATTTCAAATAAATGCTGTTCTTTTTCTTTCTATTCAGCAACCCCCCCCCCCCCCCCCCCCCCCAAAAAAAAACCTCATTATATTTTAATATGTATATAAAAAGACTGAATAAATGCAGCCTTGGTGAGCAACTTTTGAACGGTATAGTTCATTTTTACTTAAAAGTTAATATGTATAAAAAAAAATCCAAATTTGTCTTCCGTTTGGGATGAGTTTTTCACTGAGCTCACAATGCATTGTGTGATGGCCTTCACTGCAAACTACGCATGTGTTGTTGCCTTAGAATCTGTAAAAAGCAAGACAATGCATAATGTTGCTGCCTACAATTATGTGCCTATGATGTAAGTAGTTCACTAGATTTTAAAACAATGTCATCCTACAAGCATAGGCTTCCATCACATGCAAAATAGTTGATGTACTGAAAAAATCTAAACCATACTCAATTGGTCACCATGGAGTGAATGCTGTTCTAAGGATATACTGAAGTGAGGGACTGTGTATGGAGCAGTGCTGGGGAACTTTAAGGGATTCACATGCTGGTCCTCAATCTCCTCCAGGCTGAAATGTGCAGCCGCAAGGCCTTCTGCAATTATGAACAATTTGCGGTTGAATAAAGCAGCTAAGATACAAACTCATCAGTAAAGGAACAGGAGTTGATTAGCAATTTGTGATTCTCTAGAATGACAGTAGAAATGATCTGAAGCATAAACATTGGGGCTCTGTGTAAATGTACCGTGAAGTATTTGCAGAGTCATGTTTGATATGAATCGATAACACTCATCAGCGTTTGATTTACAGTCAAGATGATGGATTACTGTGGCACCACAGCCTGCCACGGTCAAAAGTTTGGAAGTGAGCATCAAATTAAACTGTGTTTTATATTAGCTGCAATGGCTGTATTACTTGTATAATAGACAAACAAAAAAGCTATTGATACAAAAATATAGAGTTCACTGAACACACATAACACTATAGATGGGCATGTTGTCACATGTTGTCCCCACAGAACTCTGGGGTCCTTGACTCAATTTATGCCAAAAAGATTATAGTATAAGGAGAAATGTCTTAAATAACTGCATAATACCTTATGTTTAACAGCTAATTTTAGGTTTTTCTAGTGATAAAGTATGTTTATGAGCTGCTTAACTCATACAATGTAATTATAACAAGAAATTGATTCCATAAATTGATCACATGATGGGAATCCCGAAAACGTTCTAAATGTCTGACAGAACCATTTAAAGGAACACGCCACTATTTTTGAAAATAGGCTAATTTTCCACCTCCCCTAGAGTTAAACAGTTGAGTTTTACCATTTTCAAATCCATTCAGCCAATATCTGCGTACCATGTGTGCAGTAGGCGCAATTATATTACACAGCGCCTGAAAATAGGCTAACTTACGTCAACATAACCAACGTGACAACCTGCTTGCACAGAGAGCGTGCTGGGGACTATTTTCAGGCGCTGCGTAGTAATAGCATTGCGCCGCTGAACCCATGGTACGGCAGCAAAGTTCTTGATTATTAGGTAGGAATGAGAGTATAGTTCCTAGCCATATTGGCCTAGAAAATCACAACTTTTCATTTTCCGTCGGTCTTAGTACACGATGTAACTACAGAAGAGTCAAGTTTTAAATAGGAAAAATATATTGAAACTCTTTGGTCATTTTTGAGTGAGATGCTAACAGTCTAATCAGATTCAATGATCTATGCTAAGCTATGCTTAAAGTGCTACTGCCAGATCAAAGAGTAAAATGTGAAAACTTTACATCGAAGAAAAATTCTCTTGAATTTATTTATACGGAGTGTCTATTTACACCAAGTGCAAATAGCGTGCCTTGTTGGCAAGTGCTATTTGCACTAGCTCAGCCTAACAATGCCTGGTTGGGTCAAAAAAAAAAACATGTATTTCAGTGTATTCAGTTTAAGGATCTTGGTTTTGACGTGATCGACGTGGGTTCGAATCCGCCTTTGGGAAGCTCGCTCTTCTCCCTTTTCCCATTACATCGGAAAGGCATTTACTATCAATAATAATTAGGAAAATTTTCTAAAAGTGTTGTGTATGGTTAGGGATATGTGTAGGGAGGGCTTTTATTGTCCCACCAAGGCGGCATCCATTTAATAATTTTAATAAATATAATCATTTACACTATGTTATTATTGCATTCTGTTAATGTATAACAATACTGAGGTGCAAATAGTATCTTTCAAAATAAAGTATAAATTGCATGTAATTTCTATTTACACATGCAAAGAACTGCTACTTTTACATGGTGTAAATAGAATATATCAATATTTTCACTTAGTAAATAGCATCAACAGCTATTTGCACTTAGTGTAAATAGCATATATCACTATATGCACTTAGTGTAAATAGAAATTAATCGCTAAGAATATATGCTATTTTCACTTAGGGTAAATAGAATCTAGTTGCTATTTACACTTGGTGTAAATAGCATTTATCGCTATTTGCACTTAGTGCAAATAGCCGCTGCCCATTTTAACAGCTCAACCTTTCCAGTAAAATGGACCTTAATTATGCAGGTGACCCTGTTCTGAATGTTTTGTGTTGTAATATGGACAGAAATTAGAAAAACTGTCCTTAATTGAAGCAGATTAAGTACTTGAAACCAAAATAAAAAAATACTTCTAGAGAAGCATTGATGCAGTTTGTCTTTTTAGTCAAAACCTACTAAAAACTAACGCTTGAAACAACCTCAAATAGGTTTTTGTCCCTAATAGTACAAAATAGTGGAAATTGTGCATATAATAATGGAAATAATGGAAAATAATGGAAATAATGCACTTTTGCGATTTTAAACCTTAACATAAAAAAACATTAGACCCAAACATGAAAACAACAGGCAATTTTTCCTCTCTGTCTTGTTTACAAACTTGTTACTAGAGTCACAGTGTGATAAATACTCTTTTCCATTATGTTGCTTGAGTAAAGAGCGCATGCATTACCCAGATCCATTTTGTACCTTCCAACCCCTTCATTTCCCCTAATGTGTACCATCAAGACAAACAGGTGTACCAGCCAAAATCTATTCGGCTTCCGCACAGATGCACAACAAACACACACAACAACACAATGCAACCACGGCCTTTCCTTATACCTACAAGAAACACACACCCCGCCCACACGCGAATACCCACACACACATAGTCACAGTGAGCATCTGCCATACACGTCAAGCCGCAAGTGCACAATCATGAATATTTAACAGACTGCCGTCTACACGTGCTCCATATATGTCACCCTCCTCCTCCGTCGGTAGACCGTCTCCTCTCAAATGGGAATATTATCATTCAAGGAGACTTTCCCTGGCAGTGCTGAGATGGAATTTAAAGGTTTATGTGTGTGCGTGGATGTGTTCCCTTGCATCCCCGCTTATGTAAGTCGGAGTATTTTTCTGACAATGTAAGGAAATCATTGTGCCCGTGCATGAGTGCGTGGATGTCACAAGAATATAGAGTGGAACATATGAAAGGAGAACAAGGGATAGCATGTGTACATGTATGTGGGCTTTCCTGGAGCTTTGTGAGGAATCTAGGTCAGGGAAGAAGGCCGTCTGAGGAGGAGGATATTGGCTTGTCACCTTGGACTGTGAGTGGGCAGACAGGGAGCAAAACTCACTACGCTCCTCTCTGCTCTCCGAAACAACCGGAATCTCTTGCTGATTGACTCCAGGAGCAGATAAAAGGCAGTTCGCTATCTGTAGCGCCAGATATTCAGTCAGAACGTGCACATTTTAGCTTATTACTTCACGATGGCAGAGATGAATTTCCCTTGAGGGACAGTTTATTGCTTAGATGTTGCTCTTTTATAGCTTTGGAGAATTAATGGGGTTCTCAATTATGTTTAATTTAAGTAACTTTGTCTCGGATGTTTCTTCTAAAATTATTTAGATTAAAAAGGAAATTAAACAAACAAGATAAGGTCATTCACAGGAAATGATAAATGAAAAGATTACCTCATCAGGTGAAGGGTAACTGCCATTGTGGTCAGCAAATGGGATTTGAAATGGCTGATTCTTAAACTATTACAACCAACCGGTTCTGAATATGTGGTTTATGGATACCACAAGTTTTCATTGCTAACCCTAAAGCTTTAAATTATTTAAACCATGTATGTTGTTGTTCTGCTGCAACAACACAAGATCAGCAAGGTGCATGGAAGAAAAGTGGAAGAAACATTGGAAGAGTACCAGCAACAAAATTAAATGGAGAGATCAAAATGGTCAGAAACTGAAGCTGAAACAATGCTTATTCTTTATTTTGCCAACACGTTTTGGCGCACTGGCCTTCATCAGGGCTAAACGATTGCAGGTGCACACAAGGTTTTTTCAATACAAACAAGGAAAAAAAATCAAACTTAAAGATAACCAATGAAAAAGTCAGATGGTATGGCATCAACCAATCACATAACATGTCAAGTGAGTGATTACATATTAGGCAAATAGCCTCAATTTCTACCCTGTCACAGTATGCAAGTATAGGATTTTCAAACAAAGTAAGTATATGAATTTCAAGCTTTCTTTTCAACATTTTTCAAACGGTTGAGCTTGAAAAAGGCAATATAAGTAAAAATGCTAATAAAGGCTTACCTCTGAAGCAAAAATGAGAAAGTTAGAGACAAATGCAGCATTTTCTCAGAAAATGCATTAAGCATTCTAACATTAAATTCAGAAACATGTTACTAATATCACTATTTAACAGTTAAAATACTATTTTAAGAGTTCTAATGCGGATAGCAGAGCTTGCATAATTTGGTAATTTGATGAGAAACATTTGAGTTCATATTGCGATCTCTGACTTTTCATTGCACACTTCGGTTTTTAAGTCAAATCTAAGCACAGTTTCTAGAGGAGACATTCTGTCAGATGAACAATCTCTATTTGATCTCCATTTAATCATATTACTCAGAAACTATTGAAATATTAAAGAGATATCATTTGTCCTACAGTAATATCTAATATGATGTATGACAGGCAGTGAGTTTACTTACATACGCAAATGGCTTATCACAAAAATAACATGTTGTCAAGTTTACTGCACAAAGCAAATATTTCATCTTCTCTGCAGGAAATGCATGAAGCAGCTTTATGGATTTATGGCTCCACAGGCTCCACGTCAATTTTTTTTAGCCAGGAGAAAAATTAGTAAGGCACTTGTGAATGTTGACTATACAATTAGGTTGTATGAATTTTGTGTATACTGTCAATGAAGAATAATCATATTTTTGGCTAAAATATTACTCATTTAGCCATATTTAGAAGTGATATGCTTGTACGACAAAACTACATTTCCCAAAATTCTCCGTGGTGTTACAAAAATTATAAAGTACACAGATAAAGCATCAATTCCAAACATGATACACACTTCATTTATTATTATTATTTGTTGGTCTAACACTAAAAAAGCTTCCAGCCTTTCTTGTTTGTTTGTGAAGTTGAAAAATTCTACCAAAATCACTTGCCAACCTACATCCCATTGTTAATACGACTTCCAAACTCATAAAGAAGGCAGCTTTTGAGCCTAGACTTTCCGAGTTGGGAGCATGTTAATTAAAAATCATGGAGGAAAACGTTTCCACAGTGGGCAGTTAAGTAGTATTGTTTATAATTAGGTTTTAATTGCAAATGCGTGTATAAAAACTACTAATAAGAGATAGCAGCCTTGCACTCCAAATCTACTGTATAAATCCTTACACTTTGCAACTGCATAGATGTTGTAATACAAAGTGGAACATCCATTACTCATGTTAAATTTGCTCAAATATGAAATTGCACATACATTTTATTTGTACCAACATCCATTGAATGCACATCACTTTGTAATCACAGTTTCCAAACTCTTAAGTAGGAACTTAGTTCAGAACAGAAATAGTTCAGATGTCCTCCAGCCTGGTCAGTGAGGTGAAGGTCTGTTGTGAAAAGATAACCAAACAGAGAGATACATTGAGAGAAGGTCTTTTTCAGAGCTGAGAATACTCTATTTCGACACTCAATGCCTTTGCACTGTACCATAAAACCTTGAAGAAAACCATAACCCCACCACCAGTGAGGAAATTACCTGCTTCATAGCACAGGGAATGAGAACCCTATTCCAGACCTATGTACAAGATATGCTTTCATGCACCTATGTAATTGCATTTCTAAATGAACCACTTGTATTAGTGAGCGTGGTAACCACCAATCCATTTGACCATGTGCATACGGCAGCCATTCGCGTACGCCACCTGCAAAGACCAAGAACGGTTTATACATGATAATTCTGGCATAGGAGGGGGATGCGTTCTCATTTTCATCTTTCTCCTCAAGCAACCTACAGACGTCTGACTTTGAAAACTGAAAGGTTAGGGAGCGAGGCGTCGTTGTAAGTGACTCAGCTCTACCACGTGTCACAAGTTATTTCTTTGACAGGCATCTGTCATATTGAGTCTCAAGCATTTTCACTTATCTATGAAAAAAGAGGTGCGGAGTGAGCACAGCAAAGTGAGGTGCGGAGTGTAGGCGAAACTGTCGTGTCAAAACATGGACGTAACCACATATTAAGGACAGGGGAGGGGGAATTTATGAATCGACCATGGAAAAACTCATCCTGTAATCTGAATATTGGTGTCTATGGTGGTTATGGACCTGAGCAGTGAGATTCGGTAGCCCTTCGATGCCTGCTGGAAGAGAAATTCTGTATATAAATTGCAATTCACAGAAGTCATTGTTAAATGATAGAAGACAGGGCAGTTTGCACTCCATGCATGACGTCTCTACTGCCGAAAAATGGGCTTGTAAATATATATCTCTATTTACTGTAGACAGCCTACTTTTTCTGTTCAATTGTATCTATTTAGTAATGTTGCCAAATAAATAGTTGCTTTGGCAAATAAATGAAGCTTACTGTGGTAATACAATATTTTTGAGCATATTGTATCAAGTGGTGGACTATAAAAGCATACTCAAGTAAAAGTACTGTTACTTGTCAAAAATGTAGTGCTAAAAGTACCGGTCCTAAATACTACTCAAAGTAGTAAAAAGAAGCCCTTTTAAAAGTACTCAAGAGTAGTGAGTAGGGAGTATTATGCTATAAATGTTAAAGCCACCTTATACACTGCAAATTATGACATTTTATGGATGATTCTCTTGATTCTCAAGAACAAAAAAACATGAGATCACCAACAGTATTTCAGTATTTCAATATTTCTCCAAATATTATGTTTGACTGCTAACACTAAAAATGCAGCCATGTAATATTTGAGAAAGCAACCAATAATCTAGAAACATTTATGACAACCATTCTGTTGAGGTTTTCTTGCGGTTAATTAAAAAAGGTTGCAAAGCCCTGTAGCCTATTAACAATTTTACGTTAAAAAAGCAGAGCTATTTCTTTTCAAGATGCATGTACTGCTTTAATTTTAATTTCAGTTTTCTATGGCACTAACAGAATACGTACCATTTGTGCATGTATTAGAAAATGTAATATTTTGCAGTCAATTTTTAGTAATTGTTTAAGGCAATTTCACAATTTCAGTCATCATACAGTAACCAGCAACAACCCCCTTTCATAAAGCGCTCGTGCCTCTCACTCTAGGCTGGTCGCGACTCGCTATCATGGTGAATTTGATAGGAGTGCAGTGCACGCGTGACGCATGGAGTCACAGCACTGATTATTTGTCTTAGCCAATCACGTTGACAGGAAAACAATAAACATAATGTAGCGACGGCAGGTTTAGGGAAAATATAGCGCAGTAAAAGTACCGATACAGCACTCAAAATGTACTCAAGTCAAAAGTAAAAATATACTGTTTTTAAACTACTAAATAAAGTACAATTCCTGAGAAAAACTACTCAATTATAGTAACGAGAGAATTTGTAATTCGTTACTTTACACCACTGATTGTATCAAACATGTATCAAAAAATGCCATGGCACTTTTGGAAATAACATAAAACTTTGGTACATTTCAAAGTGCCATAGTTTAACCATCTAATACCATGGATTTTGTAACACCTACGTACCATGTAAATGGGAGATCTAGCGTAGTTCTACCTGGAAGACTCAAATGTCACGTCATTCATAAATTATTTATCTAGCCAATCATTATTCATCATCTGTGGTATATAAGTTCTGTTCCCACCCATTACTACGTTCGCAGATACATTCATTTCTACTGCTTCTGTTACACTTTTGCGGGAACCAATCACAGACTGGCTTATCCACCTGGCACGCTATTGGCGGATTTAACACGATGACGGATAGAGGAGTGATGGATCGATGCCCGTTGATCACGCCTCTTGTGGTCTGATTGGTTGAAGGACTATCCAATTGCATACAGAGTCTTTTGAATTATGCTCGTTTATCACGCCTCTTGTGCAGCAGAAAACACATAGAAGACTCCCCAGACCAATGTTCAATCTTAAATTGAGCTTGGTCTGATGAAACCCAGACTAGGCCTACGCCAAAGAACTTTATCATTTCATCTATTCTATACTCATTGTATACAAACTGTAAATAAATCGTATTCAAAAGTCTTTCGGGTAGATATGCCATTCCAGTGCCATTGTACAGTATATAGCAAAGTGCAATTGGTGTGACCATCTGATGCATCACTGTAACATGGTAATATTATGTAAGTTTAAGGTAATTGAATCAGAATCTTCAATGTTTTGGTACACAAGCAGATTGTGACGGGAAGTACGTAAGTGTTTTATTCCATTAGTGTAAACACACACGCACACACAGAGAATGTTATCTCCATCACTAAGCCTGCTAAGTGGCATCCGCAGGTTAAGTGTCAATTTCAATGCATTTTCTTCCGCTGAGCTCTAAGTTTCACCACGCTCATCAGTAGAAATCATCCTCGATTAGGGCTGACAGGGATTTGATCCTTTTAGCCAGTAATCCAGATTTACATCCATGGATCTGGCTATTTCAATGGCATTAGCATCTTTAGTGTGGATAATGCCAGCCGGGCGCTTAACCCCACAAACTCTTTGATGGCTTTACTGACTATTGTGCCGGGGAGACACTGGCGCAGACATCATAGAGTCTAACAAAGACACAAGACTATGAGAATATTAGTTTCAGTATGGAAAACAAAGGGTGTTTCATCACAGTTCATAGTTAAGTCATGGATATAATGACTGAAACAGCTAGAGAAACTCACAAATGAGATCTCAATTGCTTCTCTTAGACGGAAAAGATTAATCGCAGAGCAAAAGTAGACTTTTGTCTAATCACAATCTTTAGATGTTCTCCTGAGAAAAAAGATCCCCATGTATGTCCTTTAGAATTCAGAACCGATCTCAACAATGTCTCAAAATGAGCTCAGATTTGTCAAGAACAAAATCTGCCATCAACCCAAAATAAATGATTATTGCGCAGCAGGTCCTATTTCATAGCTCAGGAGACTTAATTGAGTTTCCATTAAGAACATTGGCACAGGTGTTTCTCCTGAATACCTTAGAAGAAATTAAGATAGAAACAAAGACAATTGTTGACATATAGAGCTCTGAAACAAAGTTCAGATCACTTGGTCTTTGATTACACAATTCCTCTCAACAAATCTGAGTGCAGTTTGAGATGTTTGAGTAAATCCAAGCGCAGTTTGAGACTTTTTTAGAAAAATCTGAGTGCAGTTTGAGACATATAAGCAAATCTGAGCGAAGTTTGAGATGTTTGAGCAAATCCGAGTGTAACTTTTGAGCAAATCTGAGCAGAGTTTGAGACATTTTTGAGGAAATCTAAGCGCAGTTTGAGCAAATCTGAGTGCAGTTTGAGACATACAAGCAAATCTGAGCGAAGTTTGAGATGTTTGAGCAAATCCGAGTATAACTTTTGAGCAAATCTGAGCAGAGTTTGAGACATTTTTGAGGAAATCTAAGCGCAGTTTGAGCAAATCTGAGTGCAGTTTAAGACATTTGAGCAAATCTGAGCGCAGTTTCAGATGTTTAAACAAATCTGAGTGCAGTTTCAGATGTTTAAGCCATTCTGAGTGCAGTTTGAGACTTTTGAGCAAATTTGAGTGCAGTTTCAGATGTTTGAGCAAATCTCAGCGCAGTTTGAGACATAAGCAAATCTGAGCGAAGTTTGAGATGTTTGAGCAAATCCGAGTGTAACTTTTGAGCAAATCTGAGCAGAGTTTGAGACATTTTTGAGGAAATCTAAGCGCAGTTTGAGCAAATCTGAGTGCAGTTTAAGACATTTGAGCAAATCTGAGCGCAGTTTCAGATGTTTAAACAAATCTGAGTGCAGTTTCAGATGTTTAAGTCATTCTGAGTGCAGTTTGAGACTTTTGAGCAAATCTGAGTGCAGTTTCAGATGTTTGAGCAAATCTGAGCGCAGTTTGAGACTTTTTAGACAAATCTGAGTGCAGTTTGAGACTTAAGCAAAGCTGAGCGGAGTTTGAGACTTTTGAGAAAATCTGAGTGCATTGAGACGTTTGAGCAAATATGAGCGCAGTTTGAGACATTTGAGCAAATCTGAGCGCAGTTTGAGAAGTTTGAGCAAATCTGAGAGCAGTTTGAGACTTTTAAGCAAAGCTGAGCGCAGTTTGAGACTTTTGAGCAAATCTGAGTGCAGTTTGAGAAGTTTGAGCAAATCTGAGAGCAGTTTGAGACTTTTGAGCAAATCTGAGTGCAGTTTGAGACTTTTAAGCAAAGCTGAGTGCAGTTTGAGATGTTTGAGCAAATCCGAGTGTAACTTTTGAGCAAATCTGAGCAGAGTTTGATACATTTTTGAGGAAATCTAAGCGCAGTTTCAGATGTTTAAACAAATCTGAGTGCAGTTTCAGATGTTTAAGCCATTCTGAGTGCAATTTGAGACTTTTGAGCAAATCTGAGGGCAGTTTCAGATGTTTGAGCAAATCTGAGCACAGTTTGAGACTTTTTAGACAAAGCTGAGCGCAGTTTGAGACTTTTGAGCAAATCTGAGTGCAGTTTGAGACGTTTGAGCAAATCTGAGCGCAGTTTGAGGCTTTATAGACAAATCTGAGTGCATTTTGAGACGTTTGAGCAAATATGAGCGCAGTTTGAGATGTTTGAGCAAATATGAGAGCAGTTTGAGACTTTTGAGCAAATCTGAGAGCAGTTTGAGACTTTTGAGCAAATCTGAGTGTAGTTTGAGACTTTTAAGCAAAGCTGAGTGCAGTTTAAGACATTTGAGCAAATCTGAGCGCAGTTTCAGATGTTTAAACAAATCTGAGTGTAGTTTGAGGCTTTTAAGCAAATATGAGTGCAGTTTGAGATGTTTGAGCAAATCTGAGCTTAGTTTGAGACTTTTGATCAAATCTGAGTGCAGTTTGAGACTTTTAAGCAAAGCTGAGCACAGTTTGAGACTTTTGAGCAAATCTGATTGCAGTTTGAGACGTTTAAGCAAATCTGAGCGCAGTTTGAGGCTTTATAGACAATTCTGAGTGCATTTTGAGACATATAAGCAAATCTGAGCGCAGTTTGAGATGTGTGAGCAAATCAGAGTGTAACTTTTGAGCAAATCTGAGCAGAGTTCGAGACACTTTTGAGGAAATCTAAGCGCAGTTTGAGCAAATCTGAGTGCAGTTTAAGACATTTGAGCAAATCTGAGCGCAGTTTCAAATGTTTAAACAAATCTGAGTGCATTTTCAGATGTTTAAGCCATTCTGAGTGCAGTTTGAGACTTTTGAGCAAATCTGAGTGCAGTTTGAGACGTTTGAGCAAATCTAAGCGCAGTTTGAGGCTTTATAGACAAATCTGAGTGCATTTTGAGACGTTTGAGCAAATATGAGCGCAGTTTGAGGCTTTATAGACAAATCTGAGTGCATTTTGAGACGTTTGAGCAAATATGAGTGCAGTTTCAGATGTTTGAGCAAATCTGAGAGCAGTTTGAGACTTTTGAGCAAATCTGAGTGCAGTTTGAGACTTTTAAGCAAAGCTGAGCGCAGTTTGAGACTGTTGAGCAAATCTGAGCGCAGTTTGAGGCTTTATAGACAAATCTGAGTGCATTTTGAGATGTTTGAGCAAATCTGAGTGCAGTTTGAGATGTTTGAGCAAATATGAGCGCAGTTTGAGATGTTTGAGCAAATCTGAGCGCAGTTTGAGACTTTTGAGCAAATCTGAGTGCAGTTTGAGATGTTTGAGCAAATCTGAGTGCAGTTTCAGATGTTTGAGCAAATCTGAGCGCAGTTTGAGACTTTTTAGACAAATCTGAGTGCAGTTTGAGACTTTTAAGCAAAGCTGAGCACAGTTTGAGACTTTATAGATAAATCTGGGTGCAGTTTGAGACGTTTGAGCAAATCTGAGCGCAGTTTGAGGCTTTATAGACAAATCTGAGTGCATTTTGAGACGTTTGAGCAAATATGAGCACTGTTTGAGATGTTTGAGCAAATCTGAGTGCAGTTTCAGATGTTTGAGCAAATCTGAGAGCAATTTGAGACTTTTGAGCAAATCTGAGTGCAGTTTGAGATATTTGAGCAAATCTGAGTGCAGTTTCAGATGTTTGAGCAAATCTGAGCGCAGTTTGAGACTTTTTAGACAAATCTGAGTGCAGTTTGAGACTTTTAAGCAAAGCTGAGCACAGTTTGAGACTTTATAGATAAATCTGGGTGCAGTTTGAGACGTTTGAGCAAATCTGAGCGCAGTTTGAGGCTTTATAGACAAATCTGAGTGCATTTTGAGACGTTTGAGCAAATATGAGCACTGTTTCACATTTAGCTCCTAAACTCTCACATTTAGCTCCTAAACTCTGGAATAGTCTTCCTGATATTGTTCGAGGTTCAGACTCGCTGTCCCAGTTTAAAACTAGATTAAAGACGCATCTCTTTAGCCAAGCATTCACATTATAAATAAGTTTTATACTACAGTTAAATCGCACCAACAGCATTAATATTCTGAACAGCAGCTATGCTAATTATTTCCCATCTGCTTTTCTGTTGTTATCTCGGGACACTAGTCCCGAGGTAACTAGTTCATCAGCTCCAGTTTGTATCCAGCCTCTCATGGAGACTTCAGATGCCCCTGTGATGAGACGACTCGACGCCTGTGAAGAGACGACTCAACGCCAGCGTTGTTATGGCCTAAAATAATACATGATTGATTAACTTATCCTAACATTTTTCTTTAACATTCTCTTTCTAACATTTTTCAATGTACATTTATGAAATGCACTTTCTGTGAAGCTGCTTTGAAACAATGTGTATTGTGAAAAGCGCTATACAAATAAATTTGAATTGAATTGAATTGAATTGTTTGAGATGTTTGAGCAAATCTGAGTGCAGTTTCAGATGTTTGAGCAAATCTGAGAGCAATTTGAGACTTTTGAGCAAATCTGAGTGCAGTTTGAGATATTTGAGCAAATTTAAGCGCAGTTTGAGACTTTTTAGACACATCTGAGTGCAGTTTGAGACTTTTAAGCAAATCTGAGCGCAGTTTGAGACTTTTGAGCAAATTTGAGTGCAGTTTGAGATGTTTTAGACATATCTGAGCACAGTTTGAGGCTTTATAGACAAATCTGAGTGCAGTTTGAGACGTTTGAGCAAATATGAGCGCAGTTTGAGATGTTTGAGCAAATCTGAGCGCAGTTTGAGATTTTTGAGCAGATCTGAGCGCAGTTTGAGACTTTTGAGCAGATCTGAGTGCAGTTTGAGATGTCTGAGCAAATCTGAGAGCAGTTTGAGACTTTTGATCAAATCTGAGTGAGATGTTTGAGCAAATTTAAGCGCAGTTTGAAACTTTTAAACAAATCTGAGCGCAGTTTGAGACTTTATAGACAAATCTGAGTGCAGTTTGAGACATTTGAGCAAATATGAGAGCAATTTGAGATGTTCGAGCGAATCTAAGTGCAGTTTGAGACTTTTTAGACAAATCTGAGTGCAGTTTAAGACATTTCAGCAAATCTGAGTGCAGTTTCAGATGTTTAAACAAATCTGAGTGCAGTTTCAGATGTTTAAGCCATTCTGAGTGCAGTTTGAGACTTTTGAGCAAATCTGAGTGCAGTTTCAGATGTTTGAGCAAATCTCAGCGCAGTTTGAGACATATAAGCAAATCTGAGCGAAGTTTGAGATGTTTGAGCAAATCCGAGTGTAACTTTTGAGCAAATCTGAGCAGAGTTTGAGACATTTTTGAGGAAATCTAAGCGCAGTTTGAGCAAATCTGAGTGCAGTTTAAGACATTTGAGCAAATCTGAGCGCAGTTTCAGATGTTTAAACAAATCTGAGTGCAGTTTCAGATGTTTAAGTCATTCTGAGTGCAGTTTGAGACTTTTGAGCAAATCTGAGTGCAGTTTCAGATGTTTGAGCAAATCTGAGCGCAGTTTGAGACTTTTTAGACAAATCTGAGTGCAGTTTGAGACTTAAGCAAAGCTGAGCGGAGTTTGAGACTTTTGAGCAAATCTGAGTGCATTGAGACGTTTGAGCAAATATGAGCGCAGTTTGAGACATTTGAGCAAATCTGAGCGCAGTTTGAGAAGTTTGAGCAAATCTGAGAGCAGTTTGAGACTTTTAAGCAAAGCTGAGCGCAGTTTGAGACTTTTGAGCAAATCTGAGTGCAGTTTGAGACTTTTGAGCAAATCTGAGTGCAGTTTGAGACTTTTAAGCAAAGCTGAGTGCAGTTTGAGATGTTTGAGCAAATCCGAGTGTAACTTTTGAGCAAATCTGAGCAGAGTTTGATACATTTTTGAGGAAATCTAAGCGCAGTTTCAGATGTTTAAACAAATCTGAGTGCAGTTTCAGATGTTTAAGCCATTCTGAGTGCAATTTGAGACTTTTGAGCAAATCTGAGGGCAGTTTCAGATGTTTAAACAAATCTGAGTGCAGTTTCAGATGTTTAAGCCATTCTGAGTGCAGTTTGAGACTTTTGAGCAAATCTGAGGGCAGTTTCAGATGTTTGAGCAAATCTGAGCACAGTTTGAGACTTTTTAGACAAAGCTGAGCGCAGTTTGAGACTTTTGAGCAAATCTGAGTGCAGTTTGAGACGTTTGAGCAAATCTGAGCGCAGTTTGAGGCTTTATAGACAAATCTCAGTGCATTTTGAGACGTTTGAGCAAATATGAGCGCAGTTTGAGATGTTTGAGCAAATATGAGAGCAGTTTGAGACTTTTGAGCAAATCTGAGAGCAGTTTGAGACTTTTGAGCAAATCTGAGTGTAGTTTGAGACTTTTAAGCAAAGCTGAGTGCAGTTTAAGACATTTGAGCAAATCTGAGCGCAGTTTCAGATGTTTAAACAAATCTGAGTGCAGTTTCAGATGTTTAAGCCATTCTGAGTGCAGTTTGAGACTTTTGAGCAAATCTGAGTGCAGTTTGAGACTTTTAAGCAAAGCTGAGCGCAGTTTGAGACTTTTGAGCAAATCTGAGCGCAGTTTGAGGCTTTATAGACAAATCTGAGTGCATTTTGAGACGTTTGAGCAAATCTGAGCGCAGTTTGAGATGTTTGAGCAAATCTGAGCGCAGTTTGAGACTTTTGAGCAAATCTGAGTGCAGTTTGAGATGTTTGAGCAAATCTGAGTGTAGTTTGAGGCTTTTAAGCAAATATGAGTGCAGTTTGAGATGTTTGAGCAAATCTGAGCTTAGTTTGAGACTTTTGATCAAATCTGAGTGCAGTTTGAGACTTTTAAGCAAAGCTGAGCACAGTTTGAGACTTTTGAGCAAATCTGATTGCAGTTTGAGACGTTTAAGCAAATCTGAGCGCAGTTTGAGGCTTTATAGACAATTCTGAGTGCATTTTGAGACATATAAGCAAATCTGAGCGCAGTTTGAGATGTGTGAGCAAATCAGAGTGTAACTTTTGAGCAAATCTGAGCAGAGTTCGAGACACTTTTGAGGAAATCTAAGCGCAGTTTGAGCAAATCTGAGTGCAGTTTAAGACATTTGAGCAAATCTGAGCGCAGTTTCAGATGTTTAAACAAATCTGAGTGCATTTTCAGATGTTTAAGCCATTCTGAGTGCAGTTTGAGACTTTTGAGCAAATCTGAGTGCAGTTTGAGACGTTTGAGCAAATCTGAGCGCAGTTTGAGGCTTTATAGACAAATCTGAGTGCATTTTGAGACGTTTGAGCAAATCTGAGCGCAGTTTGAGGCTTTATAGACAAATCTGAGTGCATTTTGAGACGTTTGAGCAAATCTGAGTGCAGTTTCAGATGTTTGAGCAAATCTGAGAGCAGTTTGAGACTTTTGAGCAAATCTGAGTGCAGTTTGAGACTTTTAAGCAAAGCTGAGCGCAGTTTGAGACTGTTGAGCAAATCTGAGCGCAGTTTGAGGCTTTATAGACAAATCTGAGTGCATTTTGAGATGTTTGAGCAAATCTGAGTGCAGTTTGAGATGTTTGAGCAAATATGAGTGCAGTTTGAGATGTTTGAGCAAATCTGAGCGCAGTTTGAGACTTTTGAGCAAATCTGAGTGCAGTTTGAGATGTTTGAGCAAATCTGAGTGCAGTTTCAGATGTTTGAGCAAATCTGAGCGCAGTTTGAGACTTTTGAGCAAATCTGAGTGCAGTTTGAGATGTTTGAGCAAATCTGAGTGCAGTTTCAGATGTTTGAGCAAATCTGAGCGCAGTTTGAGACTTTTTAGACAAATCTGAGTGCAGTTTGAGACTTTTAAGCAAAGCTGAGCACAGTTTGAGACTTTATAGATAAATCTGGGTGCAGTTTGAGACGTTTGAGCAAATCTGAGCGCAGTTTGAGGCTTTATAGACAAATCTGAGTGCATTTTGAGACGTTTGAGCAAATATGAGCACTGTTTGAGATGTTTGAGCAAATCTGAGTGCAGTTTCAGATGTTTGAGCAAATCTGAGAGCAATTTGAGACTTTTGAGCAAATCTGAGTGCAGTTTGAGATATTTGAGCAAATCTGAATGCAGTTTCAGATGTTTGAGCAAATCTGAGCGCAGTTTGAGACTTTTTAGACAAATCTAAGTGCAGTTTGAGACTTTTAAGCAAAGCTGAGCACAGTTTGAGACTTTATAGATAAATCTGGGTGCAGTTTGAGACGTTTGAGTAAATCTGAGCGCAGTTTGAGGCTTTATAGACAAATCTGAGTGCATTTTGAGACGTTTGAGCAAATATGAGCACTGTTTGAGATGTTTGAGCAAATCTGAGTGCAGTTTCAGATGTTTGAGCAAATCTGAGAGCAATTTGAGACTTTTGAGCAAATCTGAGTGCAGTTTGAGATATTTGAGCAAATTTAAGCGCAGTTTGAGACTTTTTAGACACATCTGAGTGCAGTTTGAGACTTTTAAGCAAATCTGAGCGCAGTTTGAGACTTTTGAGCAAATTTGAGTGCAGTTTGAGATGTTTTAGACATATCTGAGCACAGTTTGAGACTTTTAAGCAAATCTGAGCGCAGTTTGAGACTTTATAGACAAATTTGAGTGCAGTTTGAGACATTTGAGCAAATCTGAGCGCAGTTTGAGGCTTTATAGACAAATCTGAGTGCAGTTTGAGACGTTTGAGCAAATATGAGCGCAGTTTGAGATGTTTGAGCAAATCTGAGCGCAGTTTGAGATTTTTGAGCAGATCTGAGCGCAGTTTGAGACTTTTGAGCAGATCTGAGTGCAGTTTGAGATGTCTGAGCAAATCTGAGAGCAGTTTGAGACTTTTGATCAAATCTGAGTGAGATGTTTGAGCAAATTTAAGCGCAGTTTGAAACTTTTAAACAAATCTGAGCGCAGTTTGAGACTTTATAGACAAATCTGAGTGCAGTTTGAGACTTTATAGACAAATCTGAGTGCAGTTTGAGACATTTGAGCAAATATGAGAGCAATTTGAGATGTTCGAGCGAATCTAAGTGCAGTTTGAGACTTTTTAGACAAATCTGAGTGCAGTTTAAGACATTTCAGCAAATCTGAGCACAGTTTCAGACGTTTGAGCAAATCTGAGCACAGTTTCAGACTTTTGAGCAAATCTGAGCGCAGTTAGAGACGTTTAAGCAAATCTAAGTGCAGTTTGCGATGAATTTATGCACATTTTCTGAATGTATTCCACAGATAACTATTATGCTTAAGTCCAACCAAAGGTTTTCTAAGAGCTTGCTATACTATGTGTTACTTTTTGCAGATTTTTCTTTTTAATGGCTAATAATGATAATCCCAAGAAACATGTATAACATGTATAGCATAAGTTTGTGTTGGGTAGGATTTTATGATTTTGAAAGAAGTCTTTTATGCTCACCAAGGCTACCTTTATTTTATAAAAAAAAAAAAAAAAAAAAAAAAAAAAACAGTAAAAACAGCAATATTGTGAAATATTATTAAAATATAAAATACCTGTTTTCCACTTGAATATATTTTAAAATGTAATTTATAACTGTGATACGAAGCTGAATTTTCAGCATCATTACTCCAGTCTTCAGTGTTACATGATCATACTAATGTGCTGATTTGGTGCTCAAGAAACATTTATTGTTATTATCAATGTTAAAAACAGCTGTGCTGCAAATATTTTTTGTGGAATAATTTTTTTTTCAAGATTCTTTGATGAATAGAATGTTTAAAAGAACAGCATTTATTTTTTAAATAACACCAGACTTTTGAATGGTAGTAATGATTACTTTACTATCTAGGAGAAACAACTGAGGTGAGATATCAAAGAAATATGACGTGTAAGAGTAAAATATTTCAATATGAACATGTATCATTAAGTTTTCCTAGAGGACCATTTCAGCTATGCTGTTAGCATACATTTTTATACCTATGTACTTACAGTATATCTTCTAAACTATGAAAGAGCAACCTCTCAATAAAAGTTCCAGTTGGAATTTCCTTTTAGGTCAAACAGACACATGGCTGTCCCAAAATAGATCATGGAAGTCATGCCATTTTGATTACGAGAAGCAGCCATAAAGAGGACGAGACAAAGCCACTCTCAGCTCACTTCCCATCTGAGCGCCACATGCTTTTCCGCCTCGCCAAATAACCTTCCAAGGTTTGATATGAATAAATGCTGTTGTCTTTTAGATCTATTGTCTGGTGGATGCAGCATTCTAAAGCTTGCAGACCGCAGTCCTTTCGGATTTATTGACCACTTGCTTCTGATCCCCAACAGCAGAAAGCAAGCTACACAGTGACAGAGCTGTCAATGGGTGCTGACCTCTGCTGCCTGCTTTAGTCAGAGCAATAACCCCTGTGGACAGAGCTGTTTCCTGCAGGTCCGATTCAGGAATCTAATGCGGGCAGGCTCAAGGCACAATCAATACGCAAATGGGAAGCATTTCAGACTTTCTACACATTGCAGGTTAAATAGGGCCGTGTAAATGTAGTGTAAGGTTTGATAAACTAATGGTGGAGTTTGTTGGGTTTGTAAGGCTATGCAAGGCGGCTGTTCCATGAAAATGTGCAATGTGGATGTTTTGGATACATGAAAGGGAATAGTTCATACAAAAATAAATATTCTGCCATCATTTACTATCATGTCAGTCCAAACCATTCTTTCTTCTGTGAAACATAAAAAAAGACACTTTGAAAAATGTCAGTGTTTTTTTGGTCACACAATGACAAACAAAGAGCTCCAATGTTGTTGGATGCCAACATTCTTCAATTTTCTTTTGTGTTCTGCAAAATAAAGAAAGTCATACATGTTTGAAACAATATGAGTTTGAGTAACTAATGACAGAATTTTTATTTTTGAACCAACTATCCCTTGTGGATGTGTAACCGATGTAAACCAGCAAGATCTGTGTGTATAAACCTCACTCCCCTGGCCTCAATAGGCGCGCTAGCGACTGACACTAGAAGTTGCAACCTTTAATGTCCTTTTTAGCACACCTCTCCCACTCCAGAGACCCCGGTTCAAATCCTACTCAGAGCAGGTAGGACTGGTTACGTTTGGTGCCGTGACCTGGATGGGAGTGAGATTTGGGGGGCGGAGTGTAATGGACGTAGGCCAGTAAGAGCTGGCCTCAAGAGGCACGCTAGAGACTGGTCTTTAGCGTCCTTGTTAGCGCCCACGCCAAAGACCACGGTTCGAATCCCGCTCTGAGAGGGTCAAATAGTACCGGTTACACCTGGTGCCGTGACCCGGATGGGAGTGAGATTTAGAGGGGTGAGTGTAACGGACGTAGGCCAATAAGAGCTGTGTGTGTAAACCTCACTCCCCTGGCCTCAAGAGGCCCACTTGAGGCTGTGCTCTTAAGCGTCCTTGGAGACCACGGTTCAAATCCTGCTTGGAGTGGGTTGAGTAGGACCGTTTACAGATCCATATTAGACTAATATATCTTCTAGACTGATAAATCAGACAATATTTGAAATTATCTGTAATAAAACGGGACACTAATGTACAGAATACTGCATATTAGAGACTAGTTTTTAAATAGTACAGCAAGTAGTGTTGAAGTCAATACCACTAAACCAAGTCTATACATATATGGTTATTTTGCATTTGAATCCAATTGAAATGTCTTAAATAGGTATTTTCCGGTAGGGTACAATGGGGATAAAGGCTCCACGGGGTAAAAGGCTCCTGCCATCCGAGAGGGAGCGGAGGAGCCGCGGCGTTTGCCGTGGGCTGGAGCCTGCTGTCGTCCGCCATGATGGGGAGGAGCAGGGAGCACTGGACTGGAGGAGCCACCGCCGGCCACTAGGGAGGAGGATCGAGCCGTCCACCGAGCGCCCAGTACCATCGCTGAGGACCGAGCGGCAGTGTGTCCGGGAACCGGACCAAGATTTTTTTTTTTCCTCTTTCCCCTCTCTCGTCTTTGTTGCTCCTTGTGCTTGTGCTTCTGTTTCCTTTTCTCTCGTCTCGTCTGTCCTTAGCCCCATGTGCTGCGGCAGCCGAGACTGACCCCAGGGGGGAGTAGAGTGCAGTCTCGTGGGTACCCCCTGGCCTGCGAGGGGCGATGGGGGTATGTGACGAGCAGGGCGAGCGAGAACCGTGAGTGAGCGATGCGAGGCCGGTGAGTGATTGGATGATGAGCACCAGCTGCGCTTCACACCGGTCTCGTATCTCTCACAGAGGAGTGACAGGAGCATAAAAGGAGGAGCGACGACAGTGAAGGACGAGAGAGGACCGAGCCTGGATTTTATGTTATGTTTACGTTTTTACGTATTATGTGTGTGCACGGCAGCCGTCCATGAGGGGCTGCCTGCGCTTTACATTCAGTTTGATTATTATTTATTAAAGTTGTTTGAAACGTTCACCGGTTCCCGCCTCCTTCTTCCCATTTTAATAAACCCCGTTACACATATATTAAGTTTGATGTCCCCCTTAGAGATAATCACCATATTTATAATGAAACCATCATATTTAAAAATATGATATTAATCATATCATATAATAAAATTGAATTTATTGTTACTACTAAATAAATTATTATGGGTTCTCCTTAAGTTCTTCCAGAATCTTTCATTTTAAAAATTAACATTCTATATTAACATAACCTATATTAACATATTTTAATGGCAGTACGTTTATTGAAAAAAAATTTATTTAGATTTATTTTATTTATCAAAATAAACAGAAAATAGTTCAGACTTTGCTAAAGTGATTGTTTTGAACAAGTATTAACTTAGACATTAATATCTTGTGGATCATCCAGGTATAATGCATACCAAAAACAAAATTATATACTTTTCACATTGCACATAAGGCAAAAATAGTACATGTAGAATTGTAGTGTGAAATACCCTTTGTGTTGATCCCTTTAGGTGGCCAAAGTTGATTCGGTAGACAGCTTTTTCTGTTAAGAGTGTGTGTGTATTGTGGCTGTCAGTTCAGCACACAGTGTGTTAGGTATGTAAACCTTGCTTTAGAGGGCTGTATGTCTTAAGGTTCCCGCTGGTAAAGTCCAGAACCTGCTTGACCCTACGGCCCTTCACAGATGCCCTCACTCAACATCACTACCCTTCTCCACAGGAAATCCACATCCACTCTTACTCTATTGCTTTAGAAGCAGTCGGGGCTGAACAACAGAGCTGTGACAATACATGCAGTGTGCAATGTGGCACTAACCATCTGTGATTATGAGAATATATGCGTGCACTTTTCGTTCTGTAGCTATAACAAAGTTGTGGCTTGTGATGCAGTGTGCTTTGTGCTGTTATAGTCTGTGTTTTTGACTGTAGCTCTGTTCCAAAACCTAGTGAGCTGCCTAGGCAGCATTTTAATGCATCATAGGTGCATTCCACATGTAAAGGCTATTCCAAAAGGCAGCATAATTATTATAATAATTGAGTTAGTTCAGTGAAAAGATGATGGATGAGTTATGAAATGGATGATTTCTGAAGGATCATGTGACACTGAAGACTGGAGATTTTTCATCTTTGCATCACAGGAATAAATTACATTGTAAAATATATTCAAATAGAAAACAGTTTATAGTAACAATATTTCACAATATTGCTGTTTTTACTTAAACCATTTAAAATGCAGCCATGGTGAGCATAAGAGATTTAAACATTTCAAAAACATTTTAAAAACCTTACTGACCCCAAACCTTTGAACGGTATTGTAAAGCACTTTGGATAAACTACAGTTGTTTTAAACTTGTGCTCTATAAATAAAACTTGACTAGGTAATGTGTGTGCTATCTATTTTATGCAACTGTGTCATTAGCTTAGCAACATGATAACCTCAAACTCTTTTTACAGTCCCAGTGAACCGGAAGTTGCAACTGATTTGATTTCAGTGCTGTGACGTATTTCCAAGTGAAACGGAATATTGAATAGAGGGCAGGGTTTTACTTCAGCGCTCCTCCTCTCCATCTCGCGCTCATAGCAGACTAACGGTTGGAGGGGATGGGTAAGGGTGTTCAAACCCAAGCCGTCAAACAGCCGTCATTGGAAAGGGAACGCCATTCCAGACCGGAAGTTACTTTTCAGATTTTGATTAAAGATTACCACGTTAAACTTTTTTTTTTTCAGTGTATTAACTTGCACGGATTAATTGTTCACCCTAAGACCTGTAATGTTTGCTAACAAAATAAATAAGATCGATTTTGATTTCATGAGGACTTTAAATCAACTCAAGTTCAAAGGGTCTAATGTAGATCAGGATCTGAATGGTCTGATGCAGATCTGATGCATCCCAAAAAAGTCCCTTGTGAGCAACTTTTCCTTAGAAGACAGCTGCCAATGTTGACAGCAAGCTTACAGGTTTTGCTGCAGAGCTAGCATGTGCATTTGTTCTGTGCGTTATGTGGTGTGTGTGTGTGTGTATGTGTGCGTGCCGTGTGACAGCGCAGAAGACTTAAGATGGATGTATCAGGGAGTTGGAGTGCAGGGGTAATCAGTGGAAGAAAGTGAGAGAAGGCCAGTTCACTCCTACGCATCAAACTTGCCGTTTTTCCCACTCCTGCAAAGCAGTGATACCAGCCATCAGAACACCAACTACACAAATCCATCACTAACACTTCAAATTCTATTATTAAAGGAACACTCCACCATTCTGTTATTTATCAGCTCTTGTGTGCTTCCAAGCCTGATGTTTGTCTTCTGTGAAAAAAAAATATGAAGTGTATAAAAACTCTTTTCCATGTAATTACAATTAAAAAGAAGAATTTCCATGCATCATCCTGTAACGTTAAGTCCACTGCAAGACCAAAGACCTTGACTTGACTTAAAGACAGACTTGACTACGAACACTCACAAACAGTGGTTACAGGGAAACAATACTCGACAAGGACACATTGCAAACATGAGAATTAAATACACAAAGACTAATGACTAAACAAGACACCTGAAAACAATCAAGACAATGTACCAATGACAGAACTGAACTAAGAACACATGATTAGGGAACACATGACTGAAGAGACAGCTTCAGCCACCGACCAGCGTCCAGAGATGACTCCAGCCACTGACCAGCGTCTAGAGACTGCTCCAGGCCATGACCCCATAGGTATTGGGTACCTTGATCAGGCCACGAAGGCCACGCCTCTGTGGCCCCCTGAACTGCCTGTATCGCCATGGCCTCCTCAACTGCCTGATCCCCCATGGCTCCAAGAACTGCCCGAGCCGCAATGGCTCCCTGAACCGCCTACACTCCACGGTCCAGGTCTGCCCATGCTCCACATTCCAGGTCCGCTCACGCTGTACGGCCCAGGTCCACCCACACTCCATGTTCCACGTCCACCCATGCTCCATGTCCCACGTCCGCCCATGCTCCATGTTCCACGTCCGCCCATGCTCCACGTCCCAGGTCCATCCACGCTCCATGTTCCACGTCCGCCCATGCTCCATGTTCCACGTCCGCCCATGCTCCACGTCCCAGGTCCATCCACGCTCCATGTCCCACGTCCGCCCATGCTCCATGTTCCACGTCCGCCCATGCTCCACGTCCCAGGTCCATCCACGCTCCATGTTCCACGTTCACCCATGCTCCATGTTCCACGTCCGCCCATGCTCCATGCTCCACGTCCCTGGTCCATCCACGCTCCATGTTCCACATCCGCCCATGCTCCATGTTCCACGTCCGCCCATGCTCCACGTCCCAGGTCCATCCACGCTCCATGTCCCACGTCCGCCCATGCTCCATGTTCCACGTCCGCCCATGCTCCATGTTCCACGTCCGCCCATGCTCCATGCTCCACGTCCCTGGTCCATCCACGCTCCATGTTCCACATCCGCCCATGCTCCATGTTCCACGTCCGCCCATGCTCCATGTTCCACGTCCGCCCATGCTCCATGTTCCACATCCACCCATGCTCCATGCTCCACGTCCCTGGTCCATCCACGCTCCATGTTCCACGTCCGCCCATGCTCCATGTTCCACATCCGCCCATGCTCCATGTTCCACGTCCGCCCATGCTCCATGTTCCACATCCGCCCATGCTCCATGTTCCACATCCGCCCATGCTCCATGTTCCACATCCGCCCATGCTCCATGTTCCACGTCCGCCCATGCTCCATGTTCCACATCCGCCCATGCTCCATGTTCCACGTCCGCCCATGCTCCATGCTCCACGTACCTGGTCCATCCATGCTCCATGTTCCACGTCCGCCCATGCTCCACGTCCCAGATCCATCTCTACTCCATGTTCCACATCCGCCTATGCTACATGTTCCAGTCCACCCATCCTCCACGTCCCAGGTCCGCCCATGCTCCCAGGCCCATCTCTGCCATGCCTGGGTCCATGTACTGTCGCCCTGCACGGGCCTGGCCCGCCATCCCTCGCCGAAAAGCCACGGCTCGGAGGTTGAGCAGAGAAACAACTGCTGGGTTCATTTTGAAGGTCGAGTATTTTGTAACGTTAAGTCCACTGCAAGCAAGTTGAAAAACCCAAATGCAGTTTTAATAAATCCAAAATTAGCAAACAATGAACAGATACAAACAAAGACCTTGACTTGACTTGAAAACAGACTTGACTACAGACACCAACAGTGGTTACAGGGAAACAATACTCAACAAGGACATAAACATGAGGATTAAATACACAAAGACTAATGACTAAACAAGACACCTGAAAACAATCAAGACAATAAACCAATGACAGAACTGAACTAAGAACACATGACTAAAACAACCAATGAGAACATGACACAAGAGACTAGTGAAGCGCATGACATGATCACATGAGGGCACAATAGAATCACATGACACGATCACATGACAAACAGGAAGCATAAACATGAACAAAACCCAAACACACCGTGACACTTCCATTATATAAAATTCAAATACTGAAATCTTGCTCAACTACTGAGGATGACTCCCTAATCAAACTTATCTCAACTTTCAAATTTTTAAATACACTGACTTTTCGCTTATGCTCACTAAAGCTACATATCTTTTAACGGTAGTATGTAAAATAGGCTACATATACCCATCATATTTAATTATTTTATTAAACAATGTAAAATCAATTATAAAAATAAATTAATTAAGTACATTTAAATAAAAATCAATTTAAGTACATTTGATTTAAATAAATAAAATAATTTATAAAATTATTAATAATTAATTAAGTTTTGACAATTTAGTCAAATGAGACACATTAAAGAACAGAATCCAAGACAGACAATTATTTAATTATCTCACAAATCTAGATGTTCCAATGAAAAAACAACACTGTAAAAATGATTTTTCAAAGTTGTAAATAAAACAAAGAATATTGCAAAAAAATAAAAAATAAGTTTTATACTTCAAAATTTCACATTTAATTCAATGTTACTTGCTGATTCTTTGTAATTAAGTGTGACATTTACTAGCAAGTTCTGAGTGAAATTATTTTGGCACCAATTTCTTTTTCTCAGTGAAGATTAATAATGGCATTTAATACATGCAATAACATAGTCAGTCAGTGAATGGTTAGGGTGCATCTTTCGAATGGGACATTCCATATCCCAACATTTTTCAAAATATCTCCATTTGCATTCCAAGGAAGAAAGGTTTGGAATGACATGATGGTGAGTAAATAATGACAGAAAAGATAATATATTTTAGCTCTTTCAAAACCAGATCACAAAAAGTCAAGCGTAAAGCCCAGACATAAGGTTAACTGCAACATATGTAAATGAGCATTCAATGACTGACAGCTGTCAATTATGACTCACAGCTGGCTAATCCACCCGTCTCTGTGGAGTGGGTTTAAAGGTCTCTGCAGTTCGGGGCACCTTCTGGCAGGTTCCATTCTGGAAAACTAGGGAAGGAGAGATAAATAATTCACACATCTCCTCTCTTCCTGGTGGGACAGCGAGCGTGTTTGTGTGTTAGCATGTGCTGTTTAGGAAGGAACATTTGAGTGGGAGGGGGGTTGTGCATGTGCTGCTGAGGATGTTTGTCAGTGTATGTGGGTGGAAGTTGCGTGTGTGTGTGTGCGTGCGTGTGTGTGTGTGTGTGTGTGTGTGTGTGTGTGTGTGTGTGTGTGTGTGTGTGTGTGTGTGTGTGTGTGTGTGTGTGTGCGTGTGTGTGTTGCAGTGGGATGCGAGGCAGCGGAGCTCAGCAGGAGGTTAAGCCCTCTCTCGGCTGTGTGTAGGAGCTGGAAGCCAGACACAAGATGTCTCCAGTCCTCAAGCTATCCCAGAATCCACCCCAGCCCCCAAGTCTACACCATTTCCTGTGCTTGAATGTCTGAGTGAGGGACCAAACAGCTTTGGTCTCTTTGTCCATTAATATTTTGTTTGCTTAGGCAAGATCACTATTGCTCATAGACATAGTTAAGGTTAGTGATTTGAAAAAATGTGTATTAAAAAATAATTCTGTGTTTGCCTCAAATTATGCAAATTACTTGCTACTTCTTTTTAAGCAATCAGATGTACTTGTTTCGCCTTGTGAATGATAAAACGGCTGGAAAATTCCTATATATCTGAGTTATATCAAGAGACCAGTTGCATCAGATGCATAAGTTACTTTTAGTTGTTGTATAAATAAGTGTAATCCCACATATAAACAATTTAAGGAAGCATCTGACCAAAGTAAAAGCTGAAATTAAATTAACAAACTGATAACATCATAACAAGCTTGTTTTAGACAAACTTGTACAAATAAAGATGTTGACATCTATCTATCTATCTATCTATTAGGGGTGGCACGGTACATGGAAAAAAACCGAACCGTTCGGTTCGCTTGTCTCGGTTCGGAGTGTGTGCGTCGCACGGTTCGCGCATGCGCAATGTATCCTCGTGCCCCTATGTTACCTCAGACAGTGGGTGTGCTTTTCGCGCGAAATAAGAGGTGTGTGTGGACATACAGTAAAGTAAAAGTGGAGTGCTGCAGGTCACGTCACATATAGAAATGAAAGTGGGAGAGATAAGGAAGGCTGCCCAGAGTTGGAGGATGCACTAGCAGTGCAGGAGGAGAGCGGGAGCCGCGCCGCGCGTGCCCGTTGCGCATACACACACTCTCGAGTCGCGCAGCTGAACCTCGGCTCGTGGATTGCAAATACAGGCAAATATAGTCCATTCTGTCACATTTTCCGGTGTTCTCCTCCGACCCCTGTCTGTCTCGTGCTTTGATGTCTCATACACACATGCATATGTTGTATATAAGTTCACATGATAAATGTAACATTTAAGATATGCTTCTAGTTCTAATAATTTAAACATGCCTTTTAAGTTTGGGCAGAAACTTCTGGCAGTGTTGTGTTTTCGTGTATTTTATGTTATTTTTTCACAGCGCTGGATGTCATATGGTGATTGTGAAACACATGGGACACTTCATGGTGAAATGTGTTCATCAGGTCAGCTGAATTAAAGCCACAGTGTATGGTTCTGATCAAAATTGAAATGATTAACATGAAAAATGTTACGCCAATGTGTCAGACTAGGTAGACAGCCAGTTAGGAAACAACTTGATATAACAATTTTTAAAACTGTATCTATCTATCTATCTATCTATCTATCTATCTATCTATCTATCTATCTATCTATCTGTCTACTTTGACGCTCCAGAAAGTTCATAAAGAGATCATAAAACTAATTCATATGAATTGAGCGGTTTAGTAAATTTTCTGAATAAACTTGTTCCCTTTATATGATCAACAGATATAATTTAGGCTTGTATTAACATATGAACATTCATTGACTCACATCAGCTGTGGTAAACAGAAGCGCAAGCATGTTTGCTTGACGTGCGAGAACCAATGAGGTTAATTCTCGTGTTACGCATCACGTTTGAGCTTCTTCAAGAACCAATGAGGTTCATTCTCGTGTTACGCATCACGTTTGAGCTTCTGCAAGAACCAGTGAGGTTCATTCTCGTGTTACGCATCACGTTTGAGCTTCTGCAAGAACCAATGAGGTTAATTCTTGTGTTACGCATCACGTTTTAGCTTCCACAAAAACCAATGAGGTTCATTCTTGTGTTACACAGCACGTTTGAACCAATGAGGTTCATTCTTGTGTTACACAGCACGTTTGAACCAATGAGGTTCATTCTCGTGTTACACAGCACGTTTGAGCTTCTGCAAGAACCAATGAGGTTCATTCTCGTGTTACGCATCACGTTTCAGCTTCCACAAGATCCAGTGAGGTTCATTCTCGTGTTACACAGCACGTTTGAACCAATGAGTTTCCTTCTCGTGTTACGCAGCACATTTGAGCTTTCGCAATATCCAATGAGGTTTGTTCTCGTGCGTCAAGTTCGGTTGAGCTTGTTTATGTTCGCTGATCAATGTTTATATGTGAATAAAAGCTCACATTTATAAATGTGATAAAAGCTGTTCATCATATAAAGCGAGCGAGTCTCTTCAGAAAATTTTGACTAAACCGCTCGATTCATATGGATTCGTTTTAAAATCTCTTTATGAACTTTTGAAGCACCAAAGTGTCCGTTGAGAAGCTGTCAAAGGAGAGACAGAAATCTCTCAGATTTCATCAAAAAATTCTTCATTTGTGTTCTGAAGATGAATGAAATTCTTACGGGTTTGGAACGACATGAGGGTGAGTAATTATTGACAGAATTTAAATTTTTGGGTAAACAATTCCTTTAAGTAAGAACTTATGAATGGCTAATGCAACCCTACCAAGAGCTTCATATAAGTAACCACCTAGAACATCCTTATAACCCACTTAGCAATGCCTTAGCAAACCAGCCTAGCAACTGTATAACACTAAATGAACATCTTAGCAACTACATAACAATGCCCTAGCAACCACCCACACATCCTAGCATCATGGAGGCGACTTTTGCATGAGCAAGCGCCATGCACATTTTCATCAGCAAATGTAAAACTGTCCTTTCACATCAGACCATCTGTAAACAGGCTTTAGAACATCAATTCTTTGTTTTTACTCTAATTCAGTCATATTTCAGCCCCTCTGTCTCTCTTCCCTCCATCCCCCGTCGCTGTCTGTCTCGAGTGGCCTTCACCCACCAGAGAGGCTGAGCTGTTTTGGTGTAAAATGTCCCCCTTAGGCACAAATCAGCAGACTTGTCTTTAACATGGACAGCAGACTCAAGTCTCGCCAGATTGCCTCACCGCTCTCATTAAACATTCTGGGAAATCCAGGATAAGTAAGAAGAAAAAAACACTGTAGACACTCACAAACCTAGATTAGACGGGCTGTTTTTACATATCCTGCAGCTAACAGGAAGCCAGCATGTAGGCTACTGTCTGAATATAAAGAGCTTTAGCCTAATTGTCAAATGGTTTATTATTATTGTCTCACATATTTAGTGCTGCTATGTAATTTTGTTTATATTCGGGATAAGAGGTTTGTTCAAATCTATAACCTAAAGTATTAAAGGGGTCATGAAATGTCTTTTTTTATATATATATACTGTTGTCTGAGGTCAACTAATGATGTCTGTTTGTTTTTTACATTCATAAACATCATAATGTATAAGTCATAGGCTATTTTCTACCCTGGTTTTGAGCATAACTCTTGAAACGCTCTGTTTTTATGGCCATGCCGCTATGATTGGATAACAGTTTTACATAGTATAATGAGCTTCGGCTCCCCAGTCATTACACTTGAGGAATTGTTTTGAAAACTTCCAATGTGGTAACGTAGAAATATAGACGCACCCTAGCGGCAGAAAATGTAATTTGCAGCCAGGGTCGTCTAGCAACTCTCCTTTGGCTTGCGAGCTTGAAAAAACAAACTCTAGTCAGGCCAATCACATCGTGTATAGAGTCGGAGGGCGTGCTTAACATAATGACGGCAGAGTTGCAATCGTTCCGTGTGGATTCCCTGCTAACAAAGAACGGCACTTAAGTCATTCTTAAAAAAGGAAGATGTGTTCGGAGTTTTGCCGACCGGATACGGCAAAAGTTTAATCTATCAACTAGCTCGGCTGGTGGGAAAACGCATGGGACTTGTGATTGTTGTCACCACTGATAGCGTTCTGGTTGGTTGTAGCACTATCCTATTGCGTGCAGATGGAGTTTGAAAGACAACCGTTTATCCCGCCCCTCAGATTGAGCCCTGCCAATGGTGTCAGGCTACCAATGTGGAGAAACGGCAACCGGAATGATTCTCCCACAGGGCTCGAAAATGTCTTTATCAAACAAACACATTGATTTATCTCTCATCCACCCGCAATTAATTGGAATGTTATTTTTTATTACTTGGCGGCCCGCACGGTGGATATAACCGTGAATCGAGCATAAAACACACACAAACACGCGTGTATTTCACTATTTAAGATAGTGTGAGCCCTGGCCCATACATGTTTGAGTCTGATCACGAATCGCCGGACACTGAACCAACAACACCTCAAATACAAAGGATACCCCACCCTGTGACAGCGTGGAAGTTATGTTTAGTTAGACACGTACATAATCAGTAGATATCAAACATAATAATGCAATACTATCACATTAAAAAATAATAATTTTTACTCACATAATTGTGTTGCTTCATTCTTGTCAGATCCAGAAGCCACAAGCATTGTTTTTTAATTTCATCCTGTCTGCAAATCCAGTCTCTTGTTCACAAACGAATCTGGTGAAATGAAGCAAACAGATGCAATGTCTTCCCCATGTGAGCTGGATATTCATTAAAAATAAAGTTCAACCATGCATTTTGCCATAAGGAAGTTTATGGCATATTTGAAACATGTTTGAAGGTGTGTTTCACTAAACTCTGACGTCACAAGTAAGCACATTCGCAGATCGATCGCTTGCTGAGGCAGCTGTCAATAAAAGCTTTTCTTTGACTAACAAAGAAGTTTTCAGCTCTGAAACTTACAGGATATTCTTATATTAAGATGACCTTTATATCAAAAGTTCAAAGGAAAGTTGATTTCCCTTTAAAATTTGGCAAGCAATGCAAATACAAATGGTTAAACTGTGCAGCTTTTAAAGGAGGGACTCAATAAGTAACCACATAGAACACCTTAGCAACCACATAGCAAGGCCCTGGCAACCACCTACCACCAGTACTGGAAAACAATTAAACAAAATTCCAATTAAAAACAAACTAAGAAGACAATTTTGCACTGAAGTGCCGGATGTTCAAGTAGTTTATTTCAGACCCTTGATTTATAGCTGGGATTTCAGCACAAGCAAGCATCACTCACATTTGCTTCAGAATCTACGAAAACCTATCTTTTCCTTGAGCTGACTGGGGAAAGAATAATCGACTAGAGCAGATCCTGTGGGCTCGACCGGCTCAGCATTCTTCCTTATGATTTTTAGGAACCTTTTTCACTGTGCAAAAAGGCTATTGCCTCAAAACAACGCCCCCTGAGAAAATTAAGGGCACTGCTAAAGCCTACACCACACACAGGAAGTCTTTCAGAAGAAGGCTTAAAGTATTTTGTTGCCATCTGAAAGGTTACAGGTCTATGGCTTCGTCGAGGCAGGTCTACAACATCTCGTAAAATAATTTCAATGTTTAGAAGGGTAAACAAAACACACAAACCTTTTCCTTATTCAGACAAGCCGGAGAACACAAGGTGAACGCAGGTTCAGCGGTTCTACTGACACAAAGTAATACCTTTCACATGCTGTTTACTTAAGCGGAGATTGCTGTCTGACTGTGGTAAGATCATTCTCTATTAAAGGCACATCGGATGCGATCAGGTTATTGCAGTGCATGCTGAATGAGAAAGAGAGCATTCTGAGGAAAGAAGGATAATATGGTGAATCTGAATCATTTCGAAAAACACAAGCTGACTTCTATTTAATTAGCAGCATTGCTTGCTTTGACTCATGTGCCATGGGCTGGATTTTGTGCAGGTAGGAAGCAGGTGTGAACTTGGTTATGGTCATAAATCAGGTTTTTATGAGGACATCACAACAGCAAACATGCTCTGATCCAGACAGCTGTTTGTTATGACATGACCCAATCTGTCCATCTATCTATCTATCTATCTATCTATCTATCTATCTATCTATCTATCTATCTATCTATCTATCTATCTATCTATCTATCTATCTATCTATCTATCTATCTATCTATCTATCTATCTATCTATCTAATAGACTAAGGTTCATCATCAGGGCCACATACGACGTCCTGCCCTCCCCAACCAACCTACATCTTTGGTATGGAGAGGACCCAGCCTGTCCCCTGTGTGCAGGTGCATCCCCAGCAACCCTCAAACACATTCTGGTGGGTTGTAAGACAAGCCTAACTCAAGGAAGGTACACCTGGCGCCACAACCAAGTGCTGAGGTGTTTGGCTGCCGAAATTGAGAACAAGAGGATAACCACGAACGCCGCGCCTCTAAATGCCCAAAGTATCATCCCGCGGAGAACAACCTTCATGCGGGAAGGGGAAAAACAGAGGACTAAGCCATCACTCCCAGAATCTGGCCCACTGGAACGTGAAGGTGTGGCCAGTGGAGGTGGGATGCAGAGGTTTTGTAGCCAGTTCTACCACAAGGCTCTTGAAGGAAGTAGGGATCAGAGGGCAGTCCCAACAGAGGGCAATCAAAGAACTTGCCACTGCAGCGGAACGGAGCAGTCACTGGCTGTGGCTGAAACGTATGGACGCACAATGGGCTGCCAAATGATTGCATGGTGCCACTACCGTGCGACACACACCCGGGTCTGATCAACTCGTGGTGGGCCAATCCCGGCAGAGGGTGTCTTGTGATAAGTGGCCGAAACACCCAATGAGGTCGGGCACACAACTGAAGATGTGTCGCACGGGTGGCACCACGAGATCTGTGCAAATTTCACCCCACACAAGATTACATCCCCATTCAATTGTTGTGCTGAAAGTTAGGGATCTTTAACAACTAGTCCTATTAAAAATCCTATCTATCTATCTATCGCAAATGACAAAATACTGTACAAGTTTTCAATGTTGGTGAAATGTACTATTTTCAGTGTATCTTAGTGTTTATCAAGTTTTTGCTTTTCATTCAGATATTCATGATATTTTTTTACATTTTTGTACATCCTAAATCTGTCCATCCATCCATCCATCCATCCATCTATCTATAGTTCTATCTATTGTTCTATCTATCGTTCTATCTATCGTTCTATCTATCATTCTATCATTTTATCATTCTACCATTCTATCTATCGTTCTATCATTTTTACATTCTATCTATCGTTCTATTTATCATTCTATCTTTCTATCTCAAATGACAAAATACTGTACAAGTTTTCAATGTTGGTGCAATGTACTATTTTCAGTGTTTCTTAGTGTTTATCAAGTTTTTGCTTTTCATTCAGATATTCATAATACTTTTTTTACATTTCTGTAAATCCTAAATCTGTCCATCCATCCATCCGTCCATCCATCCATCCATCCATCCATCCATCCATCCATCCATCCATCCATCCATCCATCCATCCATCCATCCATCCATCCATCCATCCATCCATCCATCTATCTATCTATCTATCTATCTATCTATCTATCTATCTATCTATCTATCTATCTATCTATCTGTCTGTCTGTCTGTCTGTCTGTCTGTCTGTCTGTCTATCTATCTGTATTATTGTTTTTATGGAATTCAATCAATTTTTAATTACATAAAATATTCAGAGAACAGGTCTTGAAGTAATTAAATTAATAATTGAATGGAATCTAACTGTGTGTGTGTGTGTGTGTGTGTGTGTGTGTGTGTGTGTGTGTGTGTGTGTGTGTGTGTGTGTGTGTGTGTGTGTGTGTGTGTGTGTGTGTGTGTGTGTGTGTGTGTGTGTGTATTTCTGTATATCTGTATTTTTTTTCTTGTAAAATATCTTAATGTCCTTATTTTTATTTCCTTTTTTATTTTAGATTTTTTTCTCTTTGCATTCTTTATTAAGGTTTAAGTTTATTTGTTAGTTTTTGCAGCATATCTAAATATCTTATTTGTCTATCCAAGAAAGATCGATCTATCTATCCATACATCTAAGAAGTGATTATTTACCATGGTTACATATCGCCATGATGTCCGTAACACCAGATTCAAGACCGCTCTCTAAAACCGTTCTGACAGGGTGGTGAAAAAGGGCTCGGGCAAAGCAAGCCACCTGCATGTACATCTCATGTGTATCTAATGCATGCCGAGCAAACTCTAAGCGTTATTAAAATAAGCCAGTATCTTCTTTAGAAGCAGATATTGAGTGAGCGGCTCTCACATGTGGCCCGAACTGAGCCATCTGTGAGGAGGCAGATTGGCCGGAGAGCATGACTGAGACGCCGCATCATCAATTAGAACTGCTGGGGCAGAGAGGGACGCCACATACAGCTCAGGTGACAAGCACTTCTGAGTCCGGCTGCTCGAGCACACACATCTCTCTCAGCTCAGCTCTCGCATACCCTCATCGTCTTGTTTTCTAAATCATTTTATCGTAAGTGTTGAGCTTGCTAAAACACAATACAGTCAACAGATATGATGCAAAACATCTCTCAGCTACTGTATGAAAGAAAGCCTTTATCCACTATTACAGTTTTTCTCTGTAAAAACGTTGGTACATTTCTCAGATCAGAATTGAAATTCTCAAAACGACCTGTTCAATCTTCACATGATTGTGTCCCTTGTGCACATCAAAAAAAAACTAATTTCGTTGAACAAGTTGCAAATGCTTTGGTACATCCATGCAAATGATTATGTACAATTCTCTGCTGTTTTCCACATTATCAATTGCTTATGTCATGTTGATCAAAATGTATTACAATGGGTCTCTGTTGAATAGTCTCACCCCCTTCTGATGGCACTGACATGTTCATTGACATAGATATTTACTTTTGAGCGATGAACTAAGGATTTTGAGCAAGAGACTGGCTTTTGCAGGTAATACATGGTGTTTTGCTATTTGTGCAAACTGTTTTGAGAAATGCACTTACTGTTTTGCAAAAGTCGAGGATGATTCGACTTTTGAATGAACCAAAGCGACTGAGAAAAAAAAAAGTGTAATAATTAATGTTACGCAATATGTCACTACTCTTAAAGGTCCCATGGTATGAAAACGCCCACTGTTGTGATTGGCTGACATCTTTGCATTTGAAATGAGTATTCGATCAGAGTCCTGCACGGGTGCGGGTACCCACGGGTGATCCGCGAATATTGGAGAAACACAGGTCTAAATGCGGGTTTTAAACAGTCATGTGCAAACTAATATATTTATATATAAATATATTCATTTATATTGTAGATGTGTTCCTAAAAAATATATGCATATTTTTGTTAATGGCCGTGCAATAACTTCTGTATGCTGGCAATCAACATTTTTGTAACTGTGTCTATAATGTGATATGCTAAACTGGTTGTATTGCGGGTGCGGGTCGGGTGTCGGTTCTATTTTAAGCGGATCGGGTCGGGTGCGGATTTTATTTAGTGCTGTTGTCGGAAAACGGGTCGGATGCGTTTTTAAGCACTGCGGGTATGGGCGGGTGCGGGTTTACAAAATCGGACCGTGCAGGACTCTGTATTAGATAATGTGGCGGAGGGTGCGTGGTTTAGCGAGGTCTGCAAGCGCTGCCAGAGAGAGACGAACTGGGCACTCGTGGACCAGAAAGACGGAGAGCTGGAGAATGAGAAAGTTATATTGTACTGAATTGTTGAGAGCGCTGTGAGCGCGAGTTTATTTTTTTTTGTATCTGAGAGTTCTGAATAAACACGAGTCGCCGTCCTGTTTTCTTCCTCCTTATTCTACCAACTTTGTTACACATGTGGAACCCCTCTCGAATACTTTTACTATGTTTTTGTTTTACCATTACAGCCGTCGAGATGAACGAATCGTGAAAGTGTTGATTATAGCATTATTTTTTAGATCTTTTCCCTTCACATGAAAAGCTGCAGTGATGAGCATTGAGTACACAGACAGTCTGTTGATCGCGTGAATGCAGGGATCTCGTCATTGCAACGCTATTTCTCTCACAAAATGCTTTCACCACAACTAACAACAAACAAGACATCGACATGAATACAGTAAGAGCTTCACTGTGCTGCATAACAGCGTCATTCATTATCAGTTTGGGCAAGTGTGCAGATACACTCGCGACGTGACAGATCTGAATATTATAAAGAGAGTGTTCTTTGATAGCTAATCTAGTTTAATCATTTAAATAACAGATTTGTTTCGTGCTACTAACAGAAACCATGTGAAGTTTATTGTTTTAGTCACTGGCTTGATTCACTGATGCATTACGCTTAGGGCATCAAGACGGCCAGCGGCGGGACTGACAGTATTAAATGATTTAGAAAGAAAGTCTGTGTGAACTTGAATGATTAGCTACACATCAGAAATCACTGATCACAGATCAGGCATTAATGAACACTGTTACTCACTGTTTGTGGCGGTGCTGTCAAATCCACATGGTAAAAGTCTGTTTGTAAAGCCTGTGCTGACATTGCGACTGATAAACTGAATCCATTTTCTCCAAATTCTCTGGGCGGGCAAAGCAGAGGAAGGGGAGGTAACCGTTCCCCGTATGACGACATACAGGGAAGATTGCAGATCGGCTCGTCTGAGCTTTCATTTTCTCAAAGGCAGAGCACGACACCCAGAGCTCGGTTTACACCTATCTAAATTTCTAGCCACTGTGGGACCATATACAGGCTAGGGGAACTCATAATAATGTTAAAAAACCTCATAAAATGATAATTTCATGCCATGGGACCTTTAAAGATTAATAAGCAAAGGGTTTTGAATTATTTTCATGAAAAATAGCAAATATACTTGCTGATGCCTTTTTTTTATAATTAAGATCTGCAATAATACATTTGGCATACGCTGCCAGATGCAGAATCATTACATGTAACTCAAATCTCAAATTTAAAGGGTTTGTTTTTATAATAACAATAATAATACTAATAATTATTAAAGCTTTTGCTTTGCAGAATTTATAAACAACTAGCCTATAATCACCTCTCTATGTCACACTGGCTCATCTGATGTGTATCATTCTCTCATTTTCTTTCTTCCTCCTCTGTGTCCCTTTATCTCTCTCATTTTCTGTCTTCCTCCTTCTCTTCCTCCTTCTGTTTGAACATGTGGAGGGATTAATATCTGAGCTGAGGTGTTTTGGAGCTTATTTGAGTAAACAGTCCGCCGCTGAACGACAGTACCGGAAGAAAACAGATCGTGAGACTGATTAGATCAGCGCGGTTAGCCTGGCTAGTCATATTGCTGTTATTGTTTTGCTGGAAAAACATCATCACAGTCATCTCTGCATCACGATGAGCAAAAGCCAAATCAACATTTTAATAGTGACAAGTGATGAGTCTATCCTTTCAAAGCTGGGTTTGATTAAAAAGAGGGAGGATATTAAAAAAGACCAAAAATAATGACGTTGAGACTTTTTAAAAAGCACTTAAAGGGATAGTTAACCCAAAATATACATTTGTGTTATTCACCCTCATGTCATTCCAAACCTGTATGGCTTTTTTTCTTCTGTGGAACACAAAATGAAAATTTCTTACTGTACAAATCACCCTTTGCCAGAAAGCAAAAAGCATCATAAGTGTCCAGGTGCTATATTTCAAGTCTTCTGGTGTTACATTATAGGTTTGTGTGATGAACAGGCTAAGGCAAGCCATAACTCACTGATAATCTTCCCCTTGTGAGAAGATCATTGAATCAGTGACTTGAACCTGAGTATCCGATCAGTCCAATAGTGAACAAATTATATTGTGAGTCAAATCAACAGACTCATTGAAAAGATCCAACTCAAAAGATTCAGTCAGTTGAGTACTGAATCCATCCAATTTGTGAACAAATCATTTTGTGAATCAACTCAACAGATTCATTGACACGATCCAACTCAAAAGATTCAGTCAGCTGAACCTGAGAATTGAATCCATCCCATTTGTGAACAAATCATTTTGTGAATCAACTCAACAGATTCATGTATATGATCCAACTCAAAAGATTCAGTCAGCTGAACCTGAGAATTGAATCCATCCCATTTGTGAACAAATCATTTTGTGAATCAACTCAACAGATTCATTGACACGATCCAACTCAAAAGATTCAGTCAGCTGAACCTGAGAATTGAATCCATCCCATTTGTGAACAAATCATTTTGTGAATCAAATCAACAGATTCATTGACACGTTCCAACTCAAAAGATTCAGTCAGCTGAACCTGGGTATTGAATCCATCCAATTTATGACCAAACCATTTTATGAATCAAATTAACAGATTCATTAAAAAGATCCAACTCAAAAGATTCAGTCAGTTAAAGTGTCCCTGTCCCAAATGACACCCTAAACCCTTGCCGTCTTCCTACGAGTCCGCACTTTCATAACATAATGCCGCTTTGACTGTCGGGAAGAAATCTGCTGCGGAACCCACACCAGTGTGGGCTCGGCAGAAGTGCGCATCGAGGGCGCATATCGACCGCAAAGGCTCGCGAGCACCCTTGTGAGACCTAAATTGACAAACGGGACACCCTACGGTCTCGTGGACTCGCGCACATGGCAGCTATTGTAAGTCCACAAGACCGAAAGTGCATATCAAGTGTGCCATTTGGGACAGGGCCACTATTGAATCCATCCAATTTGTGAACAAATCATTTTGTGAATCAAATCAACAGATCAATTGAAAAGATCCAACTCAAAATATTGAGTCAATTGAACCTGAGTATTGAATCCATCCAATTTGTGAACAAATCATTTTGTGAATCAAATCAACTAATTCATTGAAAAGATCTAACTCAAAATATTCAGTCAGCTGAACCTGAGTACTGAATCCATCAATTTGTGGGGAAAAAAAGCATTTTGTGAATCAAATAAACAGATTCGTTGAAAAAATCCAACTCAAAAAAATCAGTCAGTTGAACCTGAGTATTAAATCCATCCAATTTGTGAAAAAAAGCATTTTGTGAATCAAGTCAACAGATTCATGTATATGATCCAACTCAAAAGATTCAGTCAGCTGAACCTGAGAATTGAATCCATCCCATTTGTGAACAAATAATTTTGTGAATCAAATCAACAGATTCATTAAAAAAGATCCAACTCAAAACATTGAGTCAATTGAAACTGAGTATTGAATCCATCCCATTTGTGAACAAATAATTTTGTGAATCAAATTAACTCAAAAGATTCAGTCGGTTGAACCTGAGCATTGAATCCATCCAATGTATGACCAAACCATTTTGTGAATCAAATAAATAGATTCATTGAAAAGATCCAAAGATTCAGTCAGTTAACCCTGAGAATTGAATCCATCCAATTTGTGAACAAAATCTCCAAAGAATGATTTGTTTACAAATTGGGCATTGCTTCTTCTCTAATGATCAAAATTCAAGATTTTCAGTGAAATCTGTCTGTTTCTTATACAAAGTTATTGTATGGCTTCTGAAGACTGCACAAGTCCTTCAAACCACTTTTATGATACTTTATGGTGCTTTTGCATCCTTTTTGAAGCTTGAAAGACTCAGTAAAACCATTCTTAAATTGGTTCCTTTTGTGTTCCGTGGAAGAAAGAAAGTCATATACAGGATTAGAACAACATGATAATAACATAATAACAGACGTTTCATTTTTGGATGAAGTATTCCTTTAACACAAACCTTTGACACCAGCCAGAATTGTCCTCTGATGTTTAATATGATACAGTTATAATTCCTCCGACTGACTATCAATCAAACTTTATAATATTTTATAAGACTAGCCCCTTATAAAATATTATTTCTGGTCAGGGAAGGTTTATTCAGCATCGGCTTTCCTTTAGTGTCATATTGCAGCTTGTATGTCTCTCTGACATGCTGTGCCTGGTTCACCACCAGAAGTGTCTTTTCATCCTTCAGTGCCTTCCAATTAAGTAAACACACGGCGTGATTGGGCTGGCTGAGAAGAGCTGAGTGATAGAAAGTTTGTCGGTATGCGGCGCCTCTAGCCGTGGCAACATCCCAATTTGCATATTATTCATCCTAAATAGTATGTGAGATTAGGATTAGTGTGTCTCAAATCATAGTATGATGAAAAGAGTGTGCCAAAGGTGCCTCGATGGTATACAATTTCCAATGGATTTGCAGAGTGTGCATCCATGCATGATTTTGGGCTAATATTGCCCACAAATCCTTGCGCTACAGAAGTTTGTGACAGTTCTCTGCCAACTTCTTTTTTTAGCTGTACAACAACGAGTAATGCGAGCTCAACACTTGTGCTCAACATATGTTTTTCAAACATATGAATCTACAATTTGTAGCTGCACTGCATATATACTTTACTATGTAGCAGGGTTATTATGATTAAATAAAACTGAAACCATAAATAATATGTTACTAAAATAAACATTTGTCATTTTCATGTAATTTAACTTGGTGTACTAAACCGCAAAGGAGTGACAGGGGGTCCGTGGAAAATTCTAGAAAAAAAACATGAAAAATGTAAACACATTTTTAGATTAAAATAAATAGATAAGTTATTAAATTAACATATGATAAAACATTTTTTTACATAAATACATTTGCTTTATTATCAATTTCTTATTTATAAATGTGCTTAAAAATCTACTAGAGAACTAGAGAAAAAAATTAAGTAAACAAATGTATTAGATTCAATAAATAAATTATTGAATGTTAAATTGGCATATGATAAATTTTTTTTTTTTTTTATAATAATAGTAATAATAATAAATGCTACAATTACAATAAATATATTTGGAAAAGCCTAGAGTAAAATGGGCAAAACTTGAATATAATAATAGTAATAATAATAATAATAATAATAATAATAATAATAATAATAATAATAATAATATTAAAATAAGTAAATAAGTTAGCTTAAAAAAATGTGCAAACATTTGAGAAAAATCATATATATAAGATTACAGTAAATATATAAGTGATTAAATGTCAAATTAATATAATAAAATGTAAAATTAAATTATAAATACAATTTAAATGTATAAATTTGAATAATTTATAATAAAAAAAATTGATTAATATAAATAAATGATACATTTAACAGTGCATTATTATAGTGAGTAGAATATATATATATATATATATATATATATATATATATATATATATATATATATATATATATATATATATATATATATATATATATAATAAACTTAATAGAAACTAATATTAGATATATAATATATTTTTTAGTGTATTTATTGGGTGTTTATAAAAGACAGATGTCTTTTAAATTTCAGGATGGGGGTCCATCACACGAGAATGTTCATATTTGGGGCTCCATGGCATCTACAAGTTTGAAAAACCAACACAAATTTGTATTATTATTTTATCATTATTTTTATCATTTTAATTTTAATTAGTATGTCAGTAATACTAAAATAAATGTGGTAGACTGTAATTTTTTTTTTTTTTTTTTGTCTTTCTACTTCAAACTTTCACATTTAATTAAATGTGTTACTCGCAGTTTCTTTGCAATGATTTGTGAAATTTATTTTCTAAACATTTTACAAAATGAATCCTACTTTTTTGATGTAGTTTTCGAACTGGAATGAAGATGTGGATGCTCAAAAAATGAAAGAACTTCCAAGGCACTCGAATAGTGTAGAAAGAGTTAAAAAGCCTTTTCTGTGGATGCATTCTAGTTTTGTAGCATTGCATAACGTTGCTCTTGTGGAGCATTTATGGGATCTACACAGTGAGCAATGCAAGATAATTTGAATGCTAATGATAAACATGACATTGCTCACTGTTTAGACAACTTTGATGATGTTTGTCATGTCATGCAACATCATTTGGTGTTTGCAGTTTAGATGGGTTATTAGCATCTTAGCACTCTGGTGTTTGGTTCTCTACGCTGAACAAGGCAAGTTGTGTGTCGCAGAAAATGCACAGTCCACTCAAAGCGAATGCTGAGCAAAAAGAAGCTAAAGGAATCAGCAAGGTGCACAATCTTGGCCCAAAATTGAAATCGACAGAGCAGAGAAAACACACTCATGTGTGTATGTGTGTGTTTACCTGCGTGCGTGTGTGTTGTCTTTCCATGCATTAGTGTAGCACGTTCCCACAGGCAAAAAAAAATACCCTCACACTCTTGATTTCTCCGAGCACAGGCCCTGAGCGCCACAATACGGCTTGAAAAGACAGATATTAATTACTCTAGCTCTTCACCTGCTCCCCATTGGTCCAAGCTGAAATAATCACCCCTATAACCGACACCACTTTCCCCGTAGCCATCAGGATCCGATGCAATCATAAGACAATCATAAGATCCCAGTCCAGCCATGCTAGAGGGAATAGCCACACATGACAGCTATTGGGACATTTGAGGCTTCCAATTTAATGTGTTCAACAACAGCGATAGCTCAGATAGGATTGGGAGTGAATTACGTTTTTTCTCTAATTTTGTCAAACCTGATATGGCTATTCGACTGCAGCAACCGCAAATTTAATTATATCATGACAAAAAGCAATGAAACCTCTCCCAGCTCATTATAAAGGAAATTGCATTGTGGGTTGTCTTTTGACATTTGTTCAAACTCTTGCTGACTTAATCTCATGTTGTCATAGTTGTGATTTGAGTTGACATTTCCTATGCAATATGACTCCAAATGAAAATAACATCAGGGTATTGTTATAGCAATTTCATCTTTTTACAAAATGTTAAAACAATGTGGTTGCATAAAGGTATTAATCTATTTCAAAATGTTGATGCACTCACTTGAATTCTATCATAACAATAAAGCATTAACATAAAATATATGTTCAAGAGAGCAGCACAAATGCACACAGTATTACTGTAGATTACTGTAGACATGCTAACATGTTCTCCCACATGTTGCTTCATTCAAACCCGTATGACTTTCTTCCATGGAAAAGGATGTTGACACTGCTTTCTTCCACACAATGACAGCAAATTATAATAATTACAGAATAATGTTAGGCAGAAAATTACCTTAATATATTTCCTTCTTTTTTTTTACATTGTGGTAGTTTTCTGCCAGGACATTATCCAGTAATTTTATGGAAAATTTCCATTAACCCCCAAACAACACAATACATAATTCAAAATACAGGTAAAACACCTGTTTAAAACCAATACGGAAAAGTCCTTCATATGTATACAGTACATTGTCCTCAAAGTTGATGTGTTAGAAGCAGGAAAAATGGGCAAGGGAAAGGATTTGAGCGAGTTTGACAAGGGCCAAATTGTGATGGCTAGACGACTGGGTCAGAGCATCTCCAAAACTGCAGCTCTTGTGGGGTGTTCCCGGTCTGCAGTGGTCAGTATCTATCAAAAGTGGTCCAAGGAAGGAAGAGTGGTGAACCGGCGACAGGGTCATGGGCGGCCAAGGCTCATTGATGCACGTGGGGAGCGAATGCTGGAGCATGTGGTCCGATCAAACAGACGAGCTACTGTAGCTTAAATTTCTCAGGAAGTTAATGCTGGTTCTGATAGAAATATGTCAGAATACCGCAGGACACCTTCAGGGAGTACATGCCTCGACAGGTCAGGGCTGTTTTGCCAGCAAAGGGGAGACCAACACAATATTAGGAAGGTCTTAATGTTATGCCTGATCGGTGTATAATATATATATACCTAAACTTTCTGTAAAAAGCTAACCTTACTCCTTTTCTGCCATTAAAGGGTTAGTTCACCCAAAAATTAAAATAATGTCATTAAATACTCACCCTCATGCCGTTCCACACCCGTAAGACCTTCGTTCATCTTCGGAACACAAATGAAGATATTTGTGTTGAAATCCGATGGCTCAGTGAGGCCTGAATAGGGAGCAAAGCAATTTACACTCTCAAGATCCATTAATGTACTAAAAACATATTTCAATCAGTCCATGTGAGTACCGTGGTTAAATATTAATATTATAAAGCGACGAGAATATTTTTGGTGCGCCAAAAAACCCTCGAAATAACGAATTATATAGTGATAACCGATTTCAAAACACTGCTTCGAGCGAGTTGATTCAGAGGCTCGGAGCGCCAAAGTCACATGATTTCAGCAGTTTGGCGGTTTGACATGCGATCCAAGTCATTTGTGGGTGAACTAACCCTTTAAAGCATTGGAATTTCCTTCTTCAGAAGAGCAAACCTAGTCGTGTATTTGTTACATGTGCGTTTACTCGATGGTAAAATTAATTACAGTATATCTAGGAAATTACAGTTGGGCCATACAAAGTTTCATTAGCATTTATGTGAACGGGGTAATGCCAGGATACTGAGGTGGATAGCTGAATGACAATGTCCTTATACTTGCAGATGGGGAGTAGCTTTGGTAGTCCTAGAGGTAAGCATAGAGTCTAGATGCAAACGAGATTGGACAAAGACTTGGTGTGAGAGTGTGTCTTTTGTGCTGGAGTTGATTGTCGTGCTGATGGGGTGCAGGTGTGTGTGATTTATGCTGCGTTCCAGGCAGGTTTTTGAGCCTGTAAGTTACAACTTCAAACCACGACTCACGACTTTGTAGTGTTCCAGGCAAAGTCACGCCAAACTGCCTGAGCGGGAGCTAGATATAGGGGAGAGCGGGGCACAACCTAACGCTTTTTGACTTTCTCAGTTTGTGTAAATCCACTTGGGGTTCAGAGTATTTATTTTTTTCCCACATTAATTGCACACATGTCTAGTACAATTATGTGGTTTTGTTTCATTAATACAGTGTATACTTTTTTCTTAATTTACCCCGAAAGAATGGAAGTGAAATGTGACAACATGCTCCAAAGGTGGGGTACACTGTAACATGTGGTGGGGCACAATGTAACATGACCAAATAAAAGCTTAAAATGTTCTCTGATATAATCAAAAAAATATCCAAGACAAACTAAAATATTTTGTCAACAAATACAACTATTACATTTTTTAAATAAAATAATGGCATTTTTTAATAATTCAAAATATAAGCATTTTTGAGTTTGACTACAAACACATCGCTAAATACAGCTGTACAGCATAGTTCAAAACATAATAATAATAATGAATAATATCTGCACATTAACTCATTAAGTCATTATTCACCCTTTTCTCTTGGTTTCTCAAAAGAAGTCATAAAAGTGTAGAATATAATGGCATATTTCTAATAGGGACTCATTGTAACGCAGTGTTCCAACGCACCCCATCTGCGCAACTGGGATTTAAATCGAGGCTAGTATTTTCTGCTGGTTAGATCCGCATTAAAGAACGATCTCAACTGTTAAATAACAGATATAAGATTAAAATAATATCGGATTTATCTTATTTTAAATAAACACAAAAAACAGAGATGAAAACTAAACTTAAGTAAGAAATTGACTTTTGCTATGGTTAATTAAATGTTCAGTGATATCTTCCAGAGATTTGTACATTTTGGCACTATTTTTTCTCTAAATAATGTTGATATGGCAACTTGTAAATACACTAAGTTTCGTCATCCTGGCATGTGTGGAAAGGGTTAAAATATGCGTATTACAACTAACCCCGCTTTAGGTTGTGTCCCGCGCTCCCCTAGGTTGTGAACCGTACGGTGCTTATGCTCATTTACAATCATTTCTATCGCCGAAGGTGCTTACTCCTTGCTTATTTGAGGGAAACAGAGGAGAAAAAACAGCGCATAAGGCAAGAAAAGCTGTTATACCTTTTATTTTACATTTTACATTTGGAAATGTATTTGGTTTTCATTTATTCTTGCACTCAATGGCCTGAAAACTAGCTAACGCCAGAAAAGATGCGTATAATGCATAACATTTGCTCATAAATAACGTTAGAGCAATAGCTTATTTTTTTTTAAAAATTGGTTTTTAATGTACAACTTTCATAAACACCGCATCCGTAGGGGCTGCCATTGTTGCTTCGCGGGCTATGTGACGTCAGAGCTCATAACTGGGAGTACGTCGATCTAGTACGGTTCACGGGTGGGAAGTCACGGGGTTCCAGTGCACTTTCACGGGTAGAAGGTTGGAAAAACACGGGTTACGGGTTGCCTGGAACGCGGCATAATACTAGAGGGAGTGCGGCGTGATTGGGTGAAGGTCGAGCCTGGCGTGTTTGTGACATTATGTCGCATTCATGTCATTAGAATAGAATAGAATAGAATAGAATAGAATAGAATAGAATAGAATAGAATAGAATAGAATAGAATAGAATAGAATAGAATAGAATAGAATAGAATAGAATAGAAATTAGGATGCCCTAGAAGGCAGTTGACCATGTAGGCAGTATACAGTGAGGCAGGAGGAAACCTTGAATTTTCCTTCATGGGACACAGAGTTAAAGTGTCACATTGCGAGCGGCACACAGAGCAGAACAACATTGATATTTTGTGAGACTTTCATATCACATTTTTGTCTTTGCTGATATTGTTTTACTTGGTGTAGTTAGTGTATTTTGGTTTTGTGCTGCATGGCGCTTGAATGTATTTTGTACCCTCATTCTAGATGCCTAGAAACAGAATCGGAGGATTGTGCACACCGAAATATGACAGTATGTGACCTCAAGCTGTATCTAAACACTACAGCTGTTGTTGAGGTCAGAAAAGGGTTTAAATGGACAAAGGGGACAGTGTTGCCACATTGGTTGTCGCTGTTTGAACAGGGTCAGAGGTCCTGACTGAGATTATCGGTCTTTGATGGTGCATTTTGTAAAGGGATTTTCCAGGGGAACATGTGCAAGTTGGATCTAACCTACTTTAAGATCTTCCTATCTCAGTAAAGCAATCTGGCCAGCAAATGAACGCACACACACATACACGCACACACAGCAGTCCCCGGATAAGTGCAATATTACCCTCTTCCCTAACTGCCTGCTTTGCTGCTCTGCTGTGATGTTACCGTTGGGGCCCATTGCTGCGTGATCAAAGCAAGGTTTTTGACAGCCTCCTCGGCATGTTAGTGCACACCCATGGAGTGCAACAGAGAGCAACGCATGAAAAATTTGCATCGACTAAACGAGCTACTTGCACTACTCGGTCTCAGCTGGTCCCTCGGCGATCACCAGAAGTCCATTTGAGACCGGCGTATATTAATTGTCCAAGCCCTCTTCCATTTGCCGTGTTTGCCTCCATGCATCAGATCAACACATTTGCGTGGGTCTTCGTGCCCCGTTGGTCTATGGAAACCATTATGCTCTGTCCTGAGCAACAGCTGCAGAGCATTTGTTATTCACCACCATTGACACTTTGATGATGTGGCTTCACTTGACTGATTGAGGCCAATTGTTTGTTCGGCTAGGGTTTTTCTTTTCATTTATGAATATATTATTGTCATTAAGTTCTCTTTAATGAGTTTTAATTGTATTTTGTCTTTCAAAGGTCTTTTTGATGATGAAGATGGAAGAGGAGATGGGGTTTTTTTACAGTGTTTTCACAATACTTATAGGATTTGTGAATATAATATGATTTGTGAATATATATATATATATATATATATATATATATATATATATATATATATATATATATATATATATATATATATATATATATATATATATATATATATATATATATATATATTTTTTTTTTTTTTTTTTTTTTTTTTTTTCTTTACCTGCCAAAATAGTCCAATATATTTTATGAAAACTGTTCAAAGGTTTGGAGTCAGGAACTTAAAAAAAAAAAAAAAAAAAACCTTTTATTCAGCAGGGACACATTACATTGATCAAAAGTGACAGTAAAGACATTTAAAAATATTTATATATATAAAAAAATATATATTTCAAATAAATGTTGTTCTTTTGAACTTAAATTCTTTGAAATGTTATTTATCAAAGAAACAAAATGTATCAGTTTCCACAAAAAAATTAAGCAGCACTTTCAACATTGATATTAAATCTTTTTTATTTAGCACAGCATGTCAGAATGATTTCTAATATGTAATGATGCTGAAAATTCAGCTTTACTACTACAGGAATAAATTACATTTTAAAATATATTAAAGTAGAAAATACTTATTTTAAATTGCAATAATATTTCACAATATTACTGTTTATTAATCAAATGAATGCAGTCATGGTGAGCTTAAGACACTTCTTTTCAAAAACATAAAAATCTTACCCCCAAACTTTTGAACAGTAGTGTAAAAATTAAAAAAAGATAAAAATTAAAAAATGTCCAGGATTTCACAATATATAACTGTAATATTTCACAGTAAATTACATTATTATCACTTCACAGGCTTTAACTGTAATATTCACAATATAATGCCATAATCAGAATTTTACTGTGAAAATAATGCAGGCGGGGCCATTACAGGAAACTACTGTGAATTTCAAATAGGCTTTTTCGTGCTGGGTCATCTGAGCTCTCTCGTCTCCTTCGTGGTCTCATACGGATTCAGCAGCGGTACAAATTCTGCTGTGATTTTACAGTAAATTACTGGCTACTAACTGCATTACTTTCACAGTAAGGTACCGTATTTAATTTCACAGTATACAGCTGTCATTTCACAATTATTTACTGTAAAAAAATATACATGAATGTAATATATATGAATTTCACAGTTAATTTCACAGTACCTTATTGTGAAAGTTATGCAATTAGTAGCCAGTAATTTACTGTAAAATAATCCAGATATTAACTATTGAACATTGACTTGGCAACATAAGCAACACAGAACTCATACATAATACCTAAACTTGCTGTAAACGCTAATGCTACTCCTTTTCTTCCATTAAAGCATTGGAATTTCCTTCTTCAGAAGCGCTATTGTTGGCGGTCAAATGAATTACAGTATATTTAGGGAACGACAGTTGGTCCATATAAAGTTTCATTAGCATTTATGTCACATTCATGTCATATATGATTTTTGTTTATGACTGCCCTCAGAGCGCATTTTTGGAGGAGCAGCGCTGTCGCCTCTGTCAGGATGGGGCATAAATAAATAAATAAGCCCCCAGCTGTATGCAGAGCTTTGAGCAATCAGCCAGCTTCAAAAGCTCTAATAATGAAAGTGGTGTCCCACGCCTTTTGCCTATTAATGGAATCTCTCCACCCCCAAGGCCAGCTCAATAGCACGCACACACACACTACGCCCCGTCATTAGCCTCTATGGCCTAAGATAAACAGCACGCTTCACCTCGGCCCATTACTCCCCGTCTAGTGCGGTGTCAGGCCCTAATGAACTCTGTCTCATGGGCCCCCTGATGCACATACAGCCAAGAAAGGTTATGAGCCCACCCAGCCAAAATTGGCCTTATGAAGGGACGTAATTACAGTGTCCCCGTAAAGCACTACTGCTCCATCAATACTGCATGAGCGCCACCGTGGGGGAAGGTACGGGCCCCGTGACAGAGATGATATGGGCCCTGAGGCGGAGAGAACTACCGCCCCCATCGTTGAAGAAGGTATGATACCAAACGAGGGCAGAGTGCAACTCGTATAGCGTATGAAACGCTGCATTTGACAGCTACCTGGAGAGCTTCCTGCAGTCCAGACAGGTGGAGGAGGATGTGGACGTCAAGATGAATCGGTGAGAGACAATCCCTGATGAACTATCTCAGGATGGGTCTAATTACTGCAAATGAGCATACTGCCGACTTCCTAGAGTGATTCCTGGGGAGCGCAGTGGCTGAGCTATATGATTTTACTCATTTCTTCATGGTCTGCATTAAAATGAGCGATATAGACCACGCGCTCTGGAATGATGGTGGTCTCGCGTTAGGGATCTGACACAAACACTGCAGGCTAGAAGAGAGGCTGCTATGAACCATTTCCTGCCCAATCACCGTTTTGCCCTTCGGTATAGGGCACTTACTGTTGGTTATCTCAGTAGGTCACGTCTGCAATTGCACAGCAAACTTTTGTAAATCGACAGATAAAATGTTCAATGGAACGTTACAAGTCCAATGAACAGAGTTGATATTAAAGGCAAAATTGATTTGAAAATGTTTTACTCACCTCATATCAAACGTGTGTGACTTTCTTCTGTGGAACACAAACAGTACAAAACGATATTTTGATAAATGCTGGGGTTTAAACAACAATAGTCCTCATTGTCCCAACACTGACCACCAATCACCTGTCATTCACTTCCATATCAGTGGATCTCAACCCTTTTGACTTCACTGTTCACATCATATTAAACATTGATGGTTTGTCCAATCAAGGTTTCTACCATTGTAAAATGTATAACATATCAACCTGGTCTCACAGAATTCCGTGAAATGAACACGGCTCCTTAACTCAAAATCCGTGGCAGTTTCACGGAATCGCCGAAAATTCTGTGATGTGTCCACGGAAGTGATTCCTATGTAAGTCAATGACAGTAAAAAGTAGACATGATTTTATGAATATTTATAGGCTACTTTTATATTTTGGAGCAACTAACTCCACTCCTACCCTAAACCTACCCACTCTCAACAATATAAAACACATAACAGGCAAATACAAGTAGAGTCACAGGTATTTATGGCAAAAACTGACCAAAAACAGTATAAAAGTATCAACTCCTGTTGCATTCCAAGTCTTCTGAAGTCACACGATGTCTTCATGTAAAGAATCTTAATGTTTTAATCGCTGAAATGATGATCCCGCCGCTCCGTGAACACAACACACGCATTCATATCTCATTCAAATAATACACACAACTCTTTTGCATGACATAATCTGTCACGAGACACACGAGAGCCAAGGGCATTTTACAATCAAAGCCGACGTAATGACGCAATTGGTTACGAGACATACAAGAGCCAATGCTGTCAAAGCTGACGTAACGTTTCTTCCGGCGGTAAAATTTGAAATGTGTTTATGATCTTTGGCGGATGGACTCGACGCTGCTGATCGCTTTTGGGGATTTTCTTCACACAAATCCATCGTTTGGCCTCGGAACACTTGGAATATTTGTACTTTTTGAATAAATTGTGCCTGCAGTCGTATCTGCCTGTTATATCCTGTTTTTTAAAATACACAAAGGGGTAGGTTTATGGAAGGGATTGGGTTACGTGTTCAAAACGTGTCTAAATACCGTAAATAATAAAAAAAAGAATAATTGTAAATAAAATTATGCTGGCTGATTAAATCGAGAATCACACTCCATGTCATAATGGCAAAATCATAGTTTCATGACGATAACAATGCCCAACGCGTCTGTATACTGTCATTGACTTACATAGGCATCACTTCCGTGGACCCATCACGGAATTTTTGACGATTCCATGAATTAAGGGGCCCATTTCACGGAATTATGTGAGATCAGGTTGCAACATATGAAAATCTCAAAATCTACTCGAATTTATGCTGCCTTCACATGCAATTGGAAATGTCCTACTTCCCACTTGTGAATTTGTGATTACAAGCTTGTCCCATTCAAGTGCTTTGTTGTCTGAAAGTATAGGCATCATGGAGAACACAAGGTTTATTTTTGCCTACAGGTTTATTTGGTCACGCTTTGTATTACAGTAGGTGTCTTTGTACTTATTTTTTGAGGTAAGTACATAGTTAATGTGCTTTTTGTGTTCATATTGTATTGCAAAACACTTGTTGCTATTGAGGTGGGATATGGGTAGGTTAGGGACAGGTTTGGTTGTATGGGTAAGTTTAAGGGTGGGTTAAAGGGGTCATGGACTGGCTTTTTAAATTTTTTTATACTGTTGTGTAGTTTTTACATTCAAAAACATCATAATGAATAAGTAATAGGCTATTTTTTGCCTTGTTTTTGAGGCTCTCTGAAAAACGCTCGGATTTGATGGGTGTGCAGCACTGAACACTTGGAAGTAAACGCCCACGGCTAGGATTGGATAAGATTAGCATATTTAATGAGCTTCAGCTACCGTCAGTCCATATGGGTATCGTCTGGGGAAATGCTCAGAGGACTCGCAAAATATCAAACAAACACAATGATTAAATCACACACACACTGTAGAAATGATGTGGCTATTAGTAGCTTGTTCACTTTTGTTGCATGTTGCTGGTTAGGTTTGAAACCCGCCACAAGATGTCCGGTAAGAGACTTAGTCAAAGATGGTTGCAATATGGGAGTACCCCGTTTATTAGTCACCACAACAACTCAGTTATTAGAGATGGTTGAACAGTTGTCCTTATTTGTAGGTGTTTAGTATGTAGTTTTCTATAAACATAGGAAATGCAGGGTAAATATACATGATGATAACATTAAATGTTCTAACAGAAATACACATGATGCGTTTTAATTGACAATGTTCATTAAAACAGAATTACCAGTGTAATGATTTGAAGAAAACTCACTATGTCATACACATTACTTTAAACAGTAAATAGCTTAATTTGTTCTGTATTGTATCAGCGGCGCTCTGTCTGGACATGTCCTGCGCGCATGCGCATTAAGTTGTTTACAACTTTAGAATACCTCAATAACGGGCACTTTTCACCGAAATACAAATAAAAATATACATAATAACATCTATATAAGCAATTACAAATAAAGGAAACATATATGATACAGCACAACATCATGCTAAAGACAGAATTATATCCGATCGTTGGCCGTAATAAACTAACGCCATTATAATAACAAATAGTGATAGACAGCTTAGTCCGGCATATTGCACCCGCGATCTCTACCAAGATAAATAACACACTTACTTTGAACAGACGCACAACACCCGGACAATGAACAAAAAGGAAAATTATATGTGTTATGCAACGGCAAAGTTCAGCATCGGCATCAGCGCTCGGACAGACTCTCTTCACACTGAGCGCAGTGGGCGGGATGTTTTCCTGTACGTTGATCTGTGAGTGCTGATTGGCTGCTGTGCTGGATTCTGAGTGTCACTCAATCTCGGCAAACAGAGAGAGATTTATTCAGAAGGCATACAATTTTTCTGACTATAATGGCCGTTTTTACACACACACTCACTCACTCACTCACTCACTCACGCGGACACACACACACACACTCACGTCGCGCGGACTCACTCGCGCCTGGCCCATAACGTTACAAGTCCGATCACGAGTGAACTAATAACACCGTCTCCACCCTGTGACAGCGTGCTAAGGTATGTAATCAATAGATTTCAAACGATCTGTAATGTTATGCAAAACTAACACATATAAAAAAACATGTTTTAGCCTACTCACATAAGTGTGTGTTCAGAAGGAAGCTTATGCAGGGACTGCAACGCCATGTTTATAGCTTGGTAGCGAGATCCTTAGCTCACGAGTCGGTGGGCGGGGCTACAGAAGCATATTTATCTGTAGAGGCGGCGTCTAGGTCCTGTTACGTAAGAGGTCCGCATATTCTGAGAGCTCTTGTTTTCTGGGCCTAGTGTCAATAAAAGCTTTTCTTTGACTAACAAGGAAGTTTTCAGCTCTGAAACGTACAGGATATTCTTGTATTACAATGACCTTTTATATATAAAATCTCAAGGGAAAGTTGATTTCTCAGTTCATCACCCCTTTAAAGTATAATGGAAGGATCAATAGATAGCTGCAATTAAATGCAGGAATTTTTAAAGTTGAGATCTCCTACAACAGGTTTACGCATCAAAGGTCAAAAAACACTTTAATTTTCTCATAATATACATTGTTCATCACCACATTTTTTAATGATTATCAAACGACTCGTCGGGTGAATCAAAAACTCTAAACCCCTCCTTTCTTTGAGCCTACTCTGCTCTGATTGGCCAGATGACCCATACCCCATTTCCACCAGCATGAACCGGGTGCTAGTTCAGATCTAATGCTAGTGCTGGTTCGACTGACGAGCCTAAGAACAGGTTTGCCTTTCCACATGCTAGAGAGAGCCACCACAGAGCCAGGTCTTACATCATTGTATACATCTCATTTTTCTCAGCAAGGCTAGCGAGGCAGCGGGAAACACAAAGACACCAGGCTTGTTCGAGATGCATTGGCGCTGCGCAGACCGATCAGTGTATGATATCAAAGTACCGCAAAAGTGATTCAAAAGCATAAGGAGTCGTATGCTCTTGTTTTACTTTGATGTCATACGGCGATCGGTCTGCACAGCGCTGATACATCTCAAACAAGCCTTCCATCATCAATGGCGAACGTTGGGTTACTATTGATACTATTGATACTATTGATATACACCGCTTACAGTGCACGTCGGAAACAAAACACGCTATTACCATAAACTTCAGCTCCAGAGGCTTCCTAAAGCTCAGCGACTGTACACACTGTAAAGATAGTAATGATGACGTTGATTTTACCATATCAATTCGAGGTAAAATCAACTCCATCACAAGGATGACTTGAGCAGGAAGTTTCTCAGTGATACGTGGTACATCATGAAATGTTTCAACTGTAATTCCTCACCATCAGCATTAACAAGTGCATATCCATCAACAAACCCATGTGTATATTTCTAATTTATTGCGGTACACTTGCGGGAACTCTATTAACTGTATCAATAATGATGCATATGTTAACCCGAGCACTAATGTTAATGGCCGATGTAACATTAAAATTTGCAAAACACATCTCGCACCATCCTTTATCTTTACTTAAAGTAGTAAGAACAACAGACAATCTGCATTAATAGACACAGTTTTAGGTAATAGTGGCCCACAGCTGCTTTTACAGCAATTACGTGAGTTAACACAAAACTATGTATTTTGAACTCCCGGAAATATATACATTACTAATTAATCATACAGGTTGATTCTGAGGAGCAAGCTGGTCCACATAAATTGAGTTCTGACATCTTTCACAAGCAAGCGTTTTGCGAATCCCGCAATAAACTCCAATATTTGAGAAGCAGTTATCAGTAAAATGACGTTTGAAGGCAGGACAAGTTGTTCGTGGGCGATTCTAATTAAAAACCACTCGTTTAGATGGTTCAGAGTCTTTCTTTTGGAGGACAATAACTTTATTTATTGTGCACTTTCGACTTTACAATTTCGCAGAAATAGAGGAACTGGGGATTCAGAATGGTCATGTGACATTTACGTACGCCAGGCAGGCTCGGTTCTACGGTGCTAAGCACTCTCAAACGCAAGCAAAAGCACCCTCAGTTGGTAATGTAATAATATACTGGCGAAACATATTGGGCAGATTGCACATTTATGTTTGCGCTCTGGAGAGTGCCAAATGCATCTATTTATCATGTGTTTTTGCAGCGGTGAGTAATGAAGCCAATCACAGATATAGTTGTTGATCTCTTGAACGCGATCAGAGGTGTTTAAGTTAGTCAGAATCTCACCACTCAAAACGCCAGAGTTTTTATTCAGTGCTGAGTTAATGCAGGCTCGCGAACCCCGAGACTATACAGTCTATAAAATCCATTGAATAAAACTATAGATTTTCATGCTGCTAAGAGTACCGACGGCCAACTGCATGCTGCAAAGTTTCAGAAGTGACATCTAAATATAAATGCTGGATTCACTCTGCACGAGACAGAAATATCCTCCTGAGACCCAGAATATTGTCCCAAAAACACATTACTATGCAAATTAGATATGCATTGCATTGAATGGGAATGGCATTTATGGCCATGTTTCTCATTAATTATCCTGTTATGCCTATATCTTTCATAACATAGTTGAGAATCATCTTTATACAAAGTTTGGATAAAAAAAAACCTTGAAGCATAAATTGATTGGTGAATGAAAAGAAAATTTGTTTTTGCCTATTCATGTCTTTTACATTTTCTCAATAAATGGGTTCTGGTGTCCTCTACAGAGCAGAGGATATAGCATATAACATAGCACATTTTTTTTAACCCAAAAATATCCATTTGTTTTTTATGCTCCAAACAATGTAATGACCTAAAAAAAAATCTAAATTCACAAAACCTTTTTTTTTCTGATTCTCAGGAAGATGGCATGTTAAAATACTAACAATGCATTAAAGGAATGTAAAGGCATGACTAATAGATTAATAGACAAACATTTGTAGCAAAATATTTTTGAAATTCCAATTATTGGTATAACTGGAACTTGTAAATAATCCTAAATTTCTCACTGTATGGTGGAGCCGTTGCTTAGCCTACTTCTACACTTTACTAGAGCACCCCCAGTAATTTCAGAAGCACCCTCAGTGATTTGATTCCGTAACCGGGCAGGTGACCTGTAAATGCAAAAAAAAAAACTGTTTGCATTGCAGTTTTGCGAAATATTCCTTTTTCGAATTGCCTAAAAAACCACCTCATGCGAGCGTAAAAACTTTTTTGCAATATATGGGAGTTTTTGAGAAATTGACGTAATTCCATTGGGCGTATTTTCAATTCGCAGTTTCAATTTGCGCAATTTGAAGGGTAATGGAAACGGGTTAACAATTTCAATCTGAAAAGCCCAAAAACTCTTTGCTTTTTTTTGTCACTGGTGGATGTGGATAAACAAAAAAAAATGTTTATAGAGGTGGGCTTAATAACTACTTGTAAATCCATATGGATGCACTAAAAGAAAGTACTGTATACCTTGATGACTCGTTCGAACAAAAACCTTACCATCAGCAGAACCTTTAAACCACACATACCCTATAAAAATATTCCCAGACTAATTTTAAGCTTTTAAAGGAATCAATATACAGTAGGTAGCCTTTGTTTTGAACAGCGCAAGCAGAAAGTTTATATGAGGGGCGAAATTACAACTCTGTGCAATATAAAAGACACTTCCTCCACATTCTTGCACTGTCATCTACTACAACCGCTGTGATTTTCTGCCTGGTTAAATCTAGTCTTAGACCGTATATTCACATGTGTACCGCAGTTTCAGCCCGCAAGACCAAAGAGTCCAGAATCCTCTATGACAAAGCCATCTATCCTTCTCTCTCATTTCTGAAGGTCATGGATTCTGAGGCTCTTCACTGTCCCAAAAGGATTTCATCCATGTTCACCATCACAATTCTCCCTAATCTCAAATCTTAATAGAATTCCATGGCTGGGACACTCTAGGAACAGAGGTTATCTGGCTAACTGGAGGGTATACTTGAGAGATTTAGCCAAAAACACAGAAAGATGAGAAAAGCAGAACCAGAAACGGAGGCGTACATTACCGGCATGTAGAGTAAAATACAAAGCAAATTAAAAAAAACATTATTTTAAACAGATAATTAGTTGATTTAATAATTAGAAATGTCATGGAACTTTGATTATTTCTATATTCTTAATTGAAAGTAGATAAATTATTAATTTGTTTATCACTATATGCATATTTAATGAAATGCTATGAAAAATAATGAAAGCTATAATTAAAAGCCCAAACTGCAGAAAGTAAAGTACAAAGGTAATGGGATATTTTTGCGAAAATATGAGCTGGCATGCTATGACAAAAAAAATTATGTGCCTATAAATTTTTTTTATAATGTTTGGGAATATAAATAACATAAAAAGAGTTACATTTGCAGCTGATCTGCATGCATGAGTGTGTACAGTCACATATCACATGACATGACACATGGTATGCAATGTTTCCCCCTAACAGCAGCATGATGGGGGGTGGGGGGGGGCAGACCAGATGCTATTAAAACGTTCACTAAAAGACCTCACATTGTGCTGTTACTGTCATCTTCTGCATGATTCTTGGAATGTGTTTGGCTGAAGCCACATGAAGGTCAGGAGACTGGGATCAGACACGGAACATGTGATTTCAACGTTACTCCAGTCAACAACCAACTGAAAGCAAAACTATTCTTACCCATCTTTTATTTCATTTTATTATTTGATAAATAGCTATATATAACAGTAAGATTTTTGTAATGTTTTTTTTTTAAAGAAGTCTCTTCTGCTCACCAAGGCTGCATTTATTTGATACAAAATACAGCAAAAACAGTAATATTGTGAAATATTTTTACAATTTAAAATAACTTTTTCGTATTTGAATATATTTTAAAATACTATTTATTTCTGTGATGCAAAGCTTTAAGGCCCCCCCCCCCCAAAAAAAATAAAAATAAAAAAAACAAAATAAAATTCTTACTGACCCAAAACTTTTGAACGGTAGTACAATGTTACAAAAGCTTTCTATTTCAGATATCTCGGATAAATACTGTTTTTCTTTTACTTTCTATTGATCAAAAAATGTATGAGAAAAGCAGAACCAGAAACAGAGGCGAGAGAGATGAGTTTTCAGCTGTCTTTTGAATGTTGATAGGGATTCTGCATTCTGAATGGAGGTGGGGAGATCGTTCTACCAGCAAGGAACAGTGAATGAAAATGTTATGGAAAGGGATTTCGTGCCTCTCTGTGGTGGTACAACGAGCCATCGCTCCTTTGCTGAGCGAAGGCTTCTGGTGGGGATGTAGACTCGTAGGAGCGAGTCGAAGTATGTGAGTGTTGAGCTCAGCGCCACCGGTCCCACCACGCACATCATGCGCTGCGCGTAGGACACCAAGTGCTGAGAGGGGCACCAAAAGAAGAACACTCAAAAGTTGCGAACTCCTCCATCACGGGCATCATAAAGTAATTACGCTTAGGGCACCAAACACTTAGGGTACAGTTGCTTAACTGTACATTTTACCAATACGGCCAGCAACGGGACTGGCTGAGCTTGTGATGAATCTGTAAGCAAGTGCCTTGAACTTTATGTGAGCAGCAAGTGGTAGCCAGTCCGGAGAGATGAAGAGAGGTGTGACGTGGGCCCTTTTGGGCTCGTTGAAGACAAGACGTGCCGCTGCGTTCTGAAGGAATGGTTTGAATGCTAGGAATGGTCTGTCATCAAAGGTTACTGCAAGATTTCTGACCGACCTTGAAGGTAATCAAGGATGAACCTAGCTGGATGGTGAAATTGTGTTGTAGAGTCGGATTGGCAGGGAATACGAGAAGCTCAGTCTTAGCTAGGTTGAGCTGCAGGTGATATTCTTTCATCCATGCTAAGAAGTCCGCCAGACAGCTTGAGATTTGTGCAGCTACTGTGGGATCATCTGGATGAAATGAAAGGTAGAGCTGTGTGTCATCAGCATAGCAATGTTATGAGAAGCCATGTGCCTGTATGAAGGGTCCCAGTGATGTAGTGTAAATGGAGAAGAGGAGAGGTCCAAGCACTGAGCCCTGAGGAACCCCCATGGTCAGTTGATGTGCTTTGGATACCTCCCCTCTCCCGGCAACCTTGAAAGACCTACCTGTGAGATAGGACTCAAACCAGTGGAGCGGAATCCCTGTGATGCCCAGTGATGAGAGGGTGGAAAGAAGTTTCACAGTTTTAAAATTCACAGTGTCAAAGGCAGCAGATAGATCGAGGAGGACGAGGACTGATGATTTGGAATCAGTTTTGGCAATCTGCAATCTCTTTTGAGTGGCCCCTTTTGAAACCTGATTGGTTGATGTCTAGCTGGTTATACTGTGAGAGGAAAGATGAAAACAACTTGTACAAAAACTCGCATTCTCTTTTGTCTTGTCACGCTTGAATGGTTTAAAAGCATTTGCATGAATAAGAGCGTGATCATATAATGTAACGCTAACCAAAGTTTAACGTTTTCGTTAATTGCGTTAAATATTTTTAGCATGTTATACTGAAAAAATTTAATCGCATGCATTAATGCGCTTCAAAAAAAAATATATATATAGTGTATATATATATATATATATATATATATATATATATATATATATATATATATATATATATTATAGCATTTCACTGTCTATGCCATGTTTATGCTATGAATAAATTAATTAATAAATTATATATTTTACTATTATGTTATATCATATTATGTTGTATTGTATAATATTAAAATAAAATACAAATCATTATAAAAAGTTGCAATACCTATTGTTAAATGTCATGTCTTGATACCAGGTACCTGTATACCTCGACACAAATTTAATAGGTCCATTCACTTGTGGACAAGTGTAGCTTTTGGATTCTCTGGCTTTGTTGACCTCAGAGTGGACAAGTTTTGATTTCCACCGGAACCTGAGGGTGAAGACATAATTAAAAAAGAGGTTATTTCACAGAATCCTAGCGCTGATGAAAACAGTGCCTGAGATGGTCTGCAGGGGCATGTTGTGTATTGATTGGAGAAACCTGTTATCAGTAGCCTCGCATGAACTGAGGGAGCTGAACGCTCACGATAAAGACTGTCTAGAGTCAGAGCAGATGTGTGCGCATGGCCTGAGCTGCTGGATAAAAGGATGAACAGACAATCTTTCTCCTCTTGGATGGAGAGTAACCTGTGTCTGAAACCTTACTGCTCAGTCAATCAGGGACTGAACAGACAACATTTTTGTTTGATGGTACCTCGTCAGGAAACTGCTTTCAGACTGACTTCCAAGCTGCACTCTTAGAAAAACAGGTTTAATGGGGTTCTATAGAAGCCGAGGGTTCTTGACTCAATAAAAAAAAAAATGTTATGCCAAATAAATGGTTCTATATAAGGAGAAATATATTAAATATAGAGTTATATAGAGTTGCATAATACTTTAATGTTTAACTTTTTTCTAGTGATAAAGTATGGTAACACTTTATTTTAAGGTGACATAGTCACATTTTACTACATGTACTTACTATAGCAACAACAGTAATTATGCATAATTACAGGTAACTAACCATAAACCAAACCCTAACTGTAACTCTATAGTAAGTGCATGTAGTTAATTAATATTACTCAGTACTTATTTGAGTAATTACAATGTAACTACATCACCTTAAAATAAATTGTAACCCAAAAAGATAAAACAAAGTAGTTTTCAGCTGTTTGAGAATATTCAATATATATCATGATATTAAAAGGAGATTTTTCAGTCATTTCAACCAGTCCTCATAGTCAATAAGATTTAAAATATTAAGTGGACTGAATAAAACTATATGATTGATATATGACTTGATAAACTTGATATATATATCATACTATATATATATATATATATCAAGTTTATCAAGTCAAAGTTATAAAAACATTAACAAGGCAACAATGTTTTCCAGTAAGATAACACAAGAAGATATATTTAGTCAATTGCATGACAATAAAGATAAATAATACATAAAAATAATAAAAGAAACAAATAACAATAATAATAATATTGTAATATTTACCAACAAAAACCTTTTTCACAGTTATCAAAATGTTGCTTAACTGTACATTTTGCCAACAAAATCCTCAAAAAGATAATGTGAATGTTTGCTCATATATTTATGCTTTTAAGATTATCGCTACAGAGAAAATAAACCTTAAAATAAAGTGAAACCTAAAATAAAAAATGTATTAAAACTAATTCCATAAATTAATCCCATGATGGGAACACCTACAATGTTCTATAGAACCTTTCTTCTAAGAGTGTACAATAATTGTGATCTAGAAAAAAAAATACATTAGACATACACCGATCAGGCATAACATATATGATCCTAACATTGTGTTGGTCCCCCTTCCAAAACTGCTCTGACCCATCGAGGCATGGACTCCACTAGACCCCTGAAGGTGGGCTGTGGAATCTGGCACGAAGATATAAGCAGCAGATCCGTTAAGTCCTGTAAGTTGCGAGGTGGGGCCTCCATAGATCAGACTTGTTTGTTCAGCACATCCAACAGATGCTCGATTGGATTGAGATCTGGGGAATTTGGAGGCCAAGTCAACACCTCAAACTCGTGCTCCTCAAACCACTCCTGAAACATTTTTGCTTTGTGGCAGGGCGCATTATCTGCTGAAAGAGCCACAGCCACCAGGGAATACTGTTTCCATGAAAGGCTGTACATGGTCTGCAACAATGCTTAGGTAGGTGGTGTCAAAGTAACATCCACATGGATGTCAGGACCTAAGGTTTCCCAGCAGAACATTGCCCAAAGCATCACTGCCTCCTCCGTTTGATCAGACCACACGGGCCTTCGCTTCCCACGTGCATCAATGAGCCTTGGCTGCCCATAACCCAGTCGCCGATTCACCATTGTTCCTTCCTTGGACCACTTTTGATAGATACTGACCACTGCAGACCGGGAACACCCCACAAGAGCGTTTTTGGAGATGCTCTGACCCAGTCGTATAGCCATCACAATTTGGCCCTTGTCAAACTCGCTCAAATCCTTATGCTTGCCCACTGCTTCTAACACATCAACTTTGAGGACAAAATGTTCACTTGCTGCCTAATATATCCCACCCACTTACAGGAGCCATGATGAAGAGATAATCAGTGTTATTCACTTCACCTGTCATAATGTTATGCCTGATCAGTGTATTTCATGCTTCTAAATAGTAATGCAACCAATTTGATGTTTTTCTCATCAGCTCTATCAGATGCAATGTTTTTTTTCTTCTCACAAGGACACACAGGATTATGGATATCACAAGCAGCGAAGGACACACAGCCTACATCTATGCAGCCTTGAGGAAGTTTCTATACACTTTAGTCAGCATAAACAGCATTTGAAGGTTCTAGGCCAAGTCTAATTTGCAAGAAAAGTTTTTATTCACTAGATTTCTTCACTAAAGCAATGTTTCAACAGCTCAACAATCAGCTGTACAGCACACTGAACTGACTGTATCACCACCTCTCACAGCGTCATTTTCATTTGCGTCCAATTAAATAAAGCATCCATGCTGACTAAAGTCTATAGGCTCTCTTCAAATCACAAATATTCAATAATGCATGTTCAATTCTTTAAAAAAATCGAAATACGATAGATAATGTATATGAATATGCACTTATTTCTTCATATTTTGTCTAATAATGTTATTGCAAAAGACAATTGTGAATACATCAAATAATAACCTTCATTTTAATTTATAATTTCATTTTCATTCCCCTTTCATAACTATGATAATTTCATAACTATGATCATTTATTCATTTCAACAAACGCCACACTGTTACTTTGACATCATAATAGATCAAACAATGCACATAGCCTTCAGAATCTGTAGTTTATAGTGACAGAGATTGCAAAAACCAAACAACAAATTGCATTACAGTAACACTAACTGTAGTAAATATGGTATTTTAGAGAAAACTATTGTAACCATGAGACATTTATAAGGGATTTCACCTTAATGTAATGCATATGGTGATTTGTATACAGTAATGGTTTGGTACTTAAAGAGGCATATGTCACTCTCCAGTTGATGAATGATTTGTGTAAAGACACCACCCTCCCCCTCTACACAAAGATACACACCAGTCAGTGAATGTCATTACCTGACAGCTGCTACACTGTGACCGTTGCCATGGTTTCCTGGTGAATGGCTCAAATCTGTGACCTCTGACTTCTCTTTTGTGCTCAGTCACTATGCAAACATCAACAATCGAACTCAGTCCACACACACATACAAACACACACACACACACACACACACACACACACACACACACACACACACACACACACACACACACACACACACACACACACACACACACACACACACACACACACACACACACACACACACACACAGAGATATGAACTGCTCACTGCTCATCTGAATTAATCTCTGCATTATGTCAACATTATACAAAGCGGAGTTATAATTGCCTTCTTTCATTTCACATATCCAGCACAAAAAGAGCTACAGTGGGTTCTGATCAATGCAGATTTGACTTTATGTAGACTCCCACTAAGCAGTCTTTTGATTTCTCTAAAGACTCTTTTAGATGCTTGTTAAAGCTCTTTAGCAAAAACTGACAACATGCAGATCTAACGGGAGCTTGATCAATGAAAATTATGCTCTTTCAAATGGGTTTAGTCTTTATGCAGATGACTTATTTAAATATATTGACTTGCATACATTATCACAGATCTGGCGAGAGAATTGATCGCAACAACTGGCCGTCTGTGTGCATATATGTTTGTTCCCAAAGCAAAGTTTTACTGCTCAGGTTTAGTATAGAGCAACAAATCAAAAGTGGATTGCTAAGGTAATTTGATTTAGGGAGAATTTGATTAAACCGAGTTCATTTTGACTTTAGTCTGCAAGGTATCTTGAGCACAGTCTGAGACATTATTAATGTGCAATTGCTGGGGTATTTTCTTGACCTATTATGCAAAATTCATAAGTTTGAACATAAATGTGTGTCGGCAGTGTGTGAACACAACCACCTTATATATGTAAAAATCCACATACTCCTCTTTTTAACCCCCATAAATCATAAACAGTGTCTCAGAATAAGCCGTTTGCAGTTTATATGCAATGTGACCCCGCCCACGACTGCTGACGGACTCCGCCCTATTAGCATAGACCCCGTCCTGAGTAAGCTTTACACAGTCCGCCATGTAATTCAAGTAGCATTCAAATAAGAAATGTGTTCTTATTAAAGCTACTACAGTTCATTCAGTCAAGAGCAGTGAGTGATTTTCTGTTGTGCTTTTGTTGTTTGATTCATATTAGCAGCATATATAGCAGTAGGTACTGTATATTACGCTGCTTTCAGATACACATGAAATTTCTTTCCCTGCCGTTTACATTCACAGACATAACTGACTGTGTTTGTGTGAGCTTTGTGTGTTTTTTACATAACCTTGTGTGTATTTAACAGCTTAAAGGGTTAGTTCACCCAAAAATGAAAATTCTGTCATTAATTACTCACCCTCATGTCGTTCGACACCCGTAAGACCTCCGTTCATCTTCGGAACACAAATGAAGATATTTTTGTTGAAAGCTGTTGGCTAAGAAAGGCTTCAGATAGGCCTCCATTGGCATTCAGTACATTTACACTCACAAGACCCATTAAAGGCACTTAAAACGTCATTACAAAGTCCATCTCACCACAGTGACTCTACAATAATTTTACGAAGCGACGACAGTAGTTTTCGTGCGCAAAAAAAAATCTAAATAACGACTTTATTCAACCTCTTCTTGTCTTCCGTGTGTGCCTCCACGACGCATGTGCGAGAATATGACGTAGCGCCGGCATTCGGGAATCCATGAAATGCACACTTTAGCCCCATTTTGAGCACTACGCCGAGACCTAAAACACGATCAATGTAGAATTCAACAGCTTAGATACGCGCGTCTTCCTCTGCTTGTAAACCAATCGCTTCTGGGTCATGTGTCCGAACGCCGGATCTGCGTCATATTCTCTCGCATGCGTCGTGAAGGTCTACACGGAAGACAAGAACGAGTTGGATAAAGGCGTTATTTTGATTTTTTTTTGTGCACAAAAACTATTGTCGTCGCATCGTAATATGTACTGAATGCCAATGGATGCCTATCTGAAGCCTTTCTCAGCCATCAGCTTTCAACAAAACTATCTTAATTTGTGTTCCGAAGATGAACGGAGGTCTTACGGGGTGTCGAACGACATGAGGGTGAGTAATTAATGACAGAATTTTCATTTTTGGGTGAACTAACCCTTTAAGCGCAATAAGATGTGAAAGAGAACTTAGTTTAATACTCACAGGACGCGCCGTCCGACATCCAGCTTTCTGTGCACGTGCTTCGGATGTGTGCGCTCAGAAGACCATATATCAGAAGTTTAGGCTTTAAAACGCATGTCGAAAATAATCTTTCATGATGATGAACAACTGCAATGTCGAGCAGAACGTGAGCGTGACCGCAATATAGATGATAATCAAAACCAAACAGATGTTTTAGTTTTTGGAAGATTATCCGAGGCATGAGCGGCTTCGCCCTCTGCTGGAGCAGCAGCTCATTTGCATTTAAAGTTTTTCCTTCCACTCAAAAATAGGCCTTTACAACATGGTATAATACATTATCTGTGAGTTATTTTGAGTGAAACTTCACAGACACATTCTGGGGACACCTGAGATGTATATTACATCTTGTAAAAAGGGGCATAATGGGTCCCCTTTAAGAAGGAAAAACCTGTGTAGCAGGACACTTAAAAGTCTCCATTTGCTCATCTCATTGCCACCTAGGAGAAACAACTAAGAAATTAAGGAGATCTAAGTTGTGATGTTCCATTCCTACAAATGTAATTATCATGCAAACCTTCAGCAAAAAATTAAACCCAAAAAAGTTGGGTTTAAAATGGACAAAGCCAGCATTTGGGTTGTTTTAACTCAACGGTTGGGTTAAATGTTTGCCCAACGTGCAGTTTTATTTAACCCAACAATTGTTTAAAAATTACTATATGGCTGGCTTAAAATGAACCCAAATTGGAAATTAAAAATCAGACATAATTAGAGGCAACAATAATAATCATATTTATTAATAAGCAATGTTTGTTTAATTATTATACATTAAACATATTAATAAATGTTAATTTCCAACATACTTCGGGTTAATTTTAAGCAAGCAATACAATCATTTTTAAACAATAGTTGAGTTAAATAAACCTACCCAGCAGGTTGGGCAAACATTTAACCCAACCGCTGGGTTAAAACAACCCAATTTTCAACCCAACTTGGGTGTTTTTTAACCCAGCATTTTTTTAGAGTGTAGCTTGTGCAAAATCACTCTAATTACCTGAACTGCATTCATGAAATGACATCTAAAAAGTCCAGTCTGTCCTGGGCCCATTACAAAAACCACACAGACCAACAAAAGGCAAGCGCGATTATCAATATTCTCCACAGAGGACACATTTGCATCCCTGTAACCTTTCAGAGGAAGGCAGGGAGGTCAGAGGAAATTTCCTGTCTGTGTGCCATTCTCTCTCATTTAATTGGCTTGAGAGGCTCTGCCCTTTGTGGTCCTGTCTGCATTTTCTCTTGTCTGCTTTCTGCTGTTTATTCCTCTCGCTTGGCATGAGAAGCACCAGCGCAGCATTAACTGTGAGAGCGAGCTGAGAGGGCGTTTTGTAGCATTCTATTCTCTCCTCTTGAGCAACGGGAGCCTCGACATTCAGAGTCGACAGTAACGAAATTTCCATTACTTGTTCAGCAAGATGAGTAACAGATTGAAAATAATGATCAGAATCAAGCCTCAAAGGCTTATGCAAACATAAAGGCTAGAAGTTCAAAATATATCTGCCTATTCAGCATTCAATACACAGCTAAAATTCTCCTCTTAATTCCAATAAACATCCTTAAAACTAGCTACATTATATTGAGAAGGCCAGCAAGTCTTCTCAAAAGACTGTGCAAGTCATTGAAAAGAATGCAAACGACAAACTCAAGCAAGCCTCAAAGTATTATGACAATGATTGGTATTTGTCCTTCGTGTGCTTTCTATACACATACATTCCTAAAAATACTTTTATATATATTGCTGTATTTAATACAAAGATAGTACATGCATAGATGTATATTAGACACACCTCAACCTTAACACTGAACACACAAACCTCAGTGGTGACAAACTACAAACATCAAGATGCACTTATGACACAACGAAATGCCAACAACTGACGGCACGATCAGCAACAACATAAATACAAGACAAAAGGGCAAAACAATAATCACATAAACCAACCATGCCATCAATCAGCAACATTGTTCAATATGAAGCAATTTGCTCAGGCAAACCGGTAAACTTTTGATATTTTATATTAAACTAGAAGAAGAAGTTTTATTTATATAGCACCTTTCCATAGCTCAAGTGCGCTTTGTAGATTCAAAAAGTGTTTGTGACTCAAACAAATTCCTAAATGTTATAGCCTATTTTTTCCAATGTAAACAGGATTTTACCATGTATTCTCAAAAATGAATATTCCACAGCAAAGCACGCATCAAATTATGTTTCAAATAAAAAATATATATTCTTTTTATCTTTAGTCATGTTCCATCATTAACAGCTAATACGTTTAATTTCATGCACATAAATTCTTTTTGATTCTTGAGTCTTGTGCTGTGGCATTACATGAAACATGAAAAACTCCAAATATGCAGTTTGCTGCCATTAGCCTTTTCATGATGGTGCGGTGGATGGCATCTTTTCCATTATTAATGCCGTAATACCACTAACTGTCAGTAAATAGCTATGTCAGCAGTGAAACGAAATGGAGGAGAGTGGAGATTAATGTATTCGTCAGTGCCTCGGTGTGGTTACGGACACATTACGGCCTTTGCCATAAAATCAGGGCAATACGACTGTGGACTTATTGTAGAGATAAGTCAGATGACAGGTTTTCTGAAGCAATACGGTGACGGTAATTGGCTCTTCGGTTCAGATATCCTTTAAAGTCAGTGCAACTGCTTTAATATTAATGCAAAATCAACAGTGTTTTTTGGAAAAGAAAAGAGAACACTTGCAGAGATGTGCGGTGCATGGGAGGGTAAAAGCAGAATTTGTGAGAGGGTAATGCGAGTTCACTTCTCATTACTTTGCCATAAGACACAAATCAAGTCAGATTGCAATTTGAAAACCAAAATTTTACATTTTCTGAAGAAAATATGAGTGCTGCTTGAATGTGAAAAAGCGCTAATGTGTAATGGATGTCAAGAGCCACAAGTTTTTTTTAGAATAGCATGTGCAATGAGATCAGAAACGTGCAATAAGAAAGAAAATAAAGTTCATTTTAATGTTAACTTTAAAGGCATTGTTCACACAAAAAAGTATATTTCTGTCATCATTTACTCATTCTCAAGTCATTCCAAACCTGTATGACTTATTACTTACCTCTGTGGTACACAAAAGAAGATATTTTGAGAAAATGGGGTCAAAACAATGTTGCATATAATGTTTTAAAATATCTTTTGTGTTCTGTCACGGCATGAATAAATGATGACATAATTTTTAATTTTCCGATGAACTATACATTTAACAACCCAACGCTGTTCCTAGAGGCACACCAAAAATGCGTCCGAAATCTAATACTTCTCTTACTATATACTACACTGTAAAAAAAAAATCAGGTCTCCAATTGAAAATGTTCTAGTGACTGATCACATCTACATTTTTTAGTTGGCCAAATTAAATTGCATCAATTCAAAGAAATTCAATTTGGCCAAATGAAAAATTTAGATGTGATCAGTCACTAGAAAGTTTTCAATTGGAGACCTGCATTTTTTTTACAGTGTATGCAAGAAAACAGTACGTCAACAGAATAGTATGTCCGAATACATAGTATTCAAAAAAAAATTGGCAAAAAATTTACCTGGATGACCTACTACTTCTGGCGAGATTCTGAAGTCATCCGCATACGATGGACACTTTACTATCCCATGAGGCCACGGGAGAGGATTTATGAATGGCGGTGAAGCGAAGCAACTGACGCTGGTACTGTAGGTCACATGACAGTAACAACATAGCGGATGTAGTTCGTCCGGATTACATTCTTACAACCCATATTCATACAACGGGGCTAAAGCCACACCCTAAGAAAAATTTGCTTTTCACTACTCCTATATGATATACAGAAAAATATATATGTTTGTATTGAACATTTATGGAGCAACAGATTTTGTGTGAAAATAAATCATAAAAGTGGTTTATTTTATTTAAAGCAGCACTAGGTAGGTTTTGCTCTCGGGGTCCCCCTACCTTTGGGAAACAGTATTGTCCTCTACTACTGTCGTAAACTCTGTCATTCTACATCAGGGGATGACAAAACACATGCATTTGTTGACATGACAACCATGATAGCCCTGAATTCACATGCAGGTGTTCTGCTTGCGTCACGTGTGAAATGTCTTCATCCCAGGTACAGTGGCATATGTTTCAGCATGTCATATGAATATCATTTCATGGGTTTTATTTTTTTCAAACGCCAAATGATCGCGATGCTCACGTTTACAAGCCAGCGTCATTATAGAAGCCTAGTCTTCAATGTTTGAGTGGTAGGTAATAACCATATATTGTCAATATTATAATATCAAGCTACCATAGATGAATCTGCAAATTTGAAAATCGATTTGCATTATAGCTTAAGGCAAGACAAATAAACAAATATCACAGACATGTTAGGTATCCTAAAATATGATTTTGTACGTCTTATGTATTTACTTGCAAGAATGTAGCCCCTCCTCCTTCAGCTCACGCCAACGAGCAAACGCTGGCCAAATGTTGATCCTCGTCCTGCCTTTAATCCGATCACTTTCTCGTTTCCTCTTTTTGCTTTCCTCTGACAAAACCTTTGCTTTCTTATTTTTCTGTGCTGCCTCGGCCATGACTATAACATCAGGCAAACAAACGATAGTTGGGCTCGCACGTCTGAATTTAAGGAAGTGGGGGTGGTGGTGGAAGTGATGTATATGCCGTAAAGCAGTCGAATTTTGTAGTTCTTTTTGTTCTCGGGTTACTACCCGAAGTTTAAAAGTACGATTAAAAAACGATACAGACCCCGTCAGGGTATGGCAGACGTGTCATTCAACCTATTATAAGTCAATGTATCATCACAAGAGTCTTGAAAATATATTATGAAGGTTGAAAAGTTACCTTGTGCTGCTTTAAAAATCTTAAAAATGTATGGGGTGTCGAGGGGGGCCTTTTACCCCACACATGGGGTAAAGGGCACACAGTATTGATACAAATATTTTCGCTAAAATAATGTTTTTAATAATGTCTAAGTTAATACATGTTCAAAACAATCACTTTAGCAAAGTTTGAACTATTTTCTGTTAATTTTGATGAATAAAATAATTCATTTTTGATCAATAAATATGCTGTCATTAAAATATGTTAATATAGAAATATATCTGAAAAATATATAAACAAATTAAATAAAAAAAGTAAAGATTCTGAAAGCATTGAAGGATATCCCATAATAATTTAATATAGATTTACAGTAGTAACAATAAATAATATTTTATTATATGATTAATATCACATTTTTAAATATGATGGTTTCATTATAAATATGGTGATTATCTCTAAGGTGGACACCCAACTTAATATATGATACTTACAATCTGAATCTAACCATGTCATGTCAACAACTGGAAAAGTCAGGCAGCTGTTTATTATCATGTTAAAAATGGTGCCTTTTGCACCAATAAATCAACGGAGCCTTTTACCCCATGGAGCCTTTAGCCCCGTTTTACCCTATATAAAACATACTTTTTTAACAGTTATAAATTAAATTCAAATTCAAATGTTGTACCTACTCTCAGTATGCGATTTCAGACGCACAGCAACACTAAACATTTTCAAATTCTTCCTAATCAAACACACCTGATTGAACTTATCAGCTCATTAATAGAGACTCCGAGACCATATGGAACAGATAATGCGGGCTACACACTGCACGATTTTAGCCTCGATTTTCATTCGACGACAGTTTTAGAAATTGCAGACAAATGCCAGAAATAGCTCGTTCATGTGAGTGACAACCCCGTAGTGAGTATGATAGGGCTGCATGGGCGGTATATCCAGTTTATACGATATACCGATATTTTTAGAAATTATATGGATTGAGGCAATACCATATATCGATATAGCCTACAGTAGTTTTATACGAGCGCATTTGAAAAAGTCCAATTTGTCCTAAACATGATGCATATTTTATATTTAAGGCCCTTTCCCACCGGACGCGTAACGAAAAAGCGAAGCGGAAAAGAGAATATTTTGTGTGCGAATAGTTCGCGTCAAAACCATTCACATCAGCCGCGACACGAATTTGCGACGTCTGTGACGTTTCAGAGCGCCAACATTCCAAAACATTCACAGCGAAAGCTGAGAAAACACGGACACTTCCTCATTCAGTGAAGACAAGCTTTTCATTTTATTTAAAAGACCGAAAAGGTTTTGGGTGCACCCAGTCTTAAAGAACAGAGAGTCTGAAGGGAAGTATGCTAATCTTGTACAGGAGCTAAAACTTTATCATGGCCGGTTCCGCACTTACTTTCAAATGTCCGTGGGACAATTTAAGGAGCTCCTCCAGAGACAGTAGCAGCGCATCTGACCAGACCAACACTCACTTCAGGAACCAATCGATCCAGAGCAGCTGTGTTTCCAGCTATGTTTCTAGTTGAGTCACAATGTAAACATTTAAGTGCCACATATGTACTGACGGAAACACATTCAGTTTCCATAGTCGCGGACACAATTAGGTTTAGAAAAAAATCTACGAATTTTAACTCAAAAGGTTATGTTATCGTTGTCTGTAGCCTACAGTGGGCAAATGCAGCTGCATCTGTACACCTGTAACTACAACTACAGCTGTAAGTTCATGAGAAATGTGATACCTGGCAACGGTTAATGTTGATTGAATAGCTAATGACATCAACTGGCCATTTCGTCACCTTTGTTTCCGTGTATGTGATTGGTTGAAGCCTTTTCTGTCGCTGCGAGAAATTTTAGATCGACTTCGAAACGAAAAAAAATAAACATTGTTTTTTCGCCGCAGCACATTCGCGTTTGGTTTGGAAGCACTCATTACACAAACAGCTGATCAAAAAATAAAACCATTGCGCAAATTATTCACGCGTCAAAATCGCGTCCAGTGTGAAAGGACCTTAAGGGCGTAGATAAACGTAGAAAATACACTGTAAAAAATCTAACTCACAAACATTTTGACTAATAATAATGTTTTAGTTAACTGGACAATTAAATGCAAAAAAGTTGGCTTAACTGGTCAAAATAAGTTGGTTCAACAATTGTTGGACCAACCTAGTATTAATTGTAAATTCGATTTGTAAATGCAAGTTAACAAGCATACAAGTTGCAACAAGTTAACAATGCATTCTGGGTGCATCATGCAAAACTCATCCATGGCTCCCAGAATGCATTGCGGTATGAAGCATGTAACCATTGTTGAGATTTATAGGCTGATTCTTGATGTCTGTGTGAGAAAATCTCATAGGAGGTCAAAGTACTTATTGTACAATCGGTTTTAAACCTTAGTCAACTATTTTGATTAAAACCATATTTGATCTTTTCTAGAGTCACAATTGAACAAAAGCTAATAGTATATTGCTCATATTAATTTAAACTCATAAAATCTGTGAATTAAGCCACTACACAATGATTATATTCTTATCATCGAGCAGCTGACAGCATTTGATTATCTTTTCTTGCCAAACATTAAAAAGTCATCAAACTGCCCAACTAAAGAAAACACTCATCACCATGATGGTGACATAAAAAAAATTTAATAAAATAATCAACTTAATCAGCTGAACAAAACATCTTAAATTGGGAGACATGTGACCTTACTCAGTTAATTGAGTTAAGTGAACTACTTTGTTTAAAATTTGAGTAAACTCAAAAAAGCTGTGCAGCAGGTTGCCTTACAATTTCAAGTTATGTCAACTTTTCTTTTTTTTACAGTGTACCGAGATATATACCGCATCGCCATTTAACCCAAAAAAGACAGATATGATTTTTCGCCCAGCACTAGTGTATGATCAAAGACGCAATCTGAGAGAAGCGCTGATGCATCGCCAATGCCACTGAAACATATTCTCCTTTTTTTTACTGCAAATCGGCACACAGACAACTTTGATCACAAGCTTCTTGCGTGCAACAAGAAATCCAGTCTCACACTTGATCTTACATTTCCTGTATCAATGCTCGCGTTTGGCTGTGAAATGTAGTTTGTAGAGTATACAGAGCTGTTGGCGATTCTTTTTATTGAAATGTTGCGTAATATGTGACCCACTGTCGCCGATCCGTTGCGTAATGTGACATTAACACCCACCGGATTTCAGCTGTGGCGTGTAACGCAGTCACTCCTACTATAGCCTTTGGCGAGTGGAATTTTATATATAATATGTACATTTTTCAATTGTAGTCTTTTAAAAAGGCATCTGAAGTAATAAACTAAGTGCAATAGTATAGATTTTTCAATACATATCGATACTGGAATATCTAAAATGCTTCCGATACACATTTTCCACAGAACATATATACGATACCAGCTGTGCTTTCTCATTCTCTCATATCTCTCCGACAGCGAGTTGACACACAAACCTGCCTCTCCCCACTCACTCGTTTCATTTTCTCCAGATGAGTATTGTTGGTGTTGCAGGACTTTCGCCATAAAGCTGCCTCTCAGTACTAAATTGAGGTCTTTTTCTCTGCTTATTGCTCTTAACCCCTTAACTAATGTCTTGTTTCGAAGAAGACACTCTGCATATTATTGCTGAAGTGAACGCAATTAAACATATGAAAGTATGAAAAAGTTGTGGTTTAAAGTTTAAATTTACTGTAAATGAAAAATACACTACTAAATATTATTTATTTTATATAAAATATAAAATACAAAATAAATTTTACTCTAAAATTACTATAAAATCAAATCCATATGTCTAACCAAGTTGTGTTCCAAATTCAAGTTCCCATGAGATTTTGTTTAAGCACTGTACCAAAAATAGCCAACGGGTGTCATCCACATTCCATTGATTGTTTTTTTAATGCATTTTCCTGTACATTTCTGTCCAAATATCACTTCCATCACAAAACAGTCACCACATATGGAACCTTGAGACTCAGACCTTTCCAACAATATGTGTTTTGTCAAGATTAGAAAAGATTTTGATTATAAAGGTAAAATACATTTTGTAATATGAAACATGACACCGCCCACTATGGGCGGCTAGAAGAATTTAGAGTACCGTTTACATGGTAACGCAACGTCCGATTTCAAAACAGTTTTCCCAGGATGAATTTTGAGTTTGTAAGCTTTCGAATGATACCTAATTTATGATAATTACTAAAATATATGATATGAAAAAAAGGCTATAAAAAAGAGCACCAGGTGTCCCGCCAGCGGGACGGTGTCAGTTAACAGTAAAATACACACAAAATAATGTCAAAATGCCAGTCTTGGCGAGGATTCACGTAAACACAGTCAGTAATGTTTTTAGTGAACGTAAACAGTTGAGAAAGAAAATGCATGTGCAACAGTATAATGGATCTGTGCGTCAGGTCTTAAAGTGACAGCAGCCTAATATAACTGCTGTCAAATTATGAGGTAATATTAAAAATATCCATGTGGCAGGTTTTCCCCATGGTATCGATGACAAAACTGTGGCCACTGAAAATGTTGATTGATGAGCAAAAAAGTTAATGTCAAGCCCTTGACACAACAGCAACTAAATTGTACCCCAGACAGTCGTGTATGTGAGAAGAACAGTGATCCGTGCAGTGTGTACCCGTTTTAAGGGAGACATTCCAAATGTGCACTGTTGGTTGGGAAACGCCGCATTTAACTCGTATGGTTAGTTTGTTGAAATCCCTAATGCCAGTAAATATACAGCTGTGTTCTAGGTGGAATGGCAAACACATTTGGTGTTTGTTTGTGTGGATAAGTTAGAGATAGAAAGAGAGAGAGAGAGAGGCTAACATGTCAAATGGATAAATGTCAGTGGGCGCTTCATCGACAGCAGGCCCTCCCCTCCCTGTTGAAATGCCATGTGTAAATCGTAGTTCCAGGGCCGACAGCCAGCCTCCCAGAGCAGAATAATGAGATTACAGCACTCGCTGCCACTGTGGACGCACAGGGGTGGGCTGGGGAGGCACACATAAACCTGGCTTACACAAAGAGAGCAAATCAGCTACATTTCACACACGCTGGAAGAAAAAGTAGGCTTTACTCTGAGGCAGATTACAATTACCTCACTTTCTCACTTTCCAACTGTCTTTCACAGTCGGTCACTCTTCAAGTCTTATCTCTCCATGTCTCCCCCTCAAATTAGACCAACTGTCTCCAAACCACTCATTTCCACATATTTGCATAACATGCAGTTAACATGCACAGCTGATTTGGCAGGGACAGAGGTTTACTCAGTTAACACAACGTCTAACACACTCTTAAAAATCAGAATGCCATGTACAACTGAAAAGGGTCCATATGTCATGTTCATTTAAATATTTTTGAGTAGCTTGCTTGCTTGCTTGCAAAAAAAAAAGATTAAAAGACTGAAGAAAAAAAGCATAATTAAAAGGGTGAAATTCTGTTTTCATATAAATAAATAAAAATGCTTTATAAATCCTTTTTTTTTAAAGTTTTGTTTACAGAAAGTTTATACAGGAAGCAATTTCTTTATGTTGAAAACATATCAGATTATTTGACCCTTTTATGGCAATTACCGCATGTTAAGTTTGCCAAATGTCAAAGGGTACAACCAAGACAACTTAATGAAATTCATGTTTAAAAAATGCAGAAAATTATTTTGAGAAAAAAATGAAAATATTTACTTAAGGGTTATAGCCATTTATTCGTTATACTGCTTTTGTTGAAAATTGTATAAAACACATAAATCAACGTGAATACAAAGAATTTATTTCATCTATATCCATCATAACTGCTCCACACGGCTCCGGGGGGTTAATAAAGGCTTTCTGAAGCGGATCGATGCATTTGTGGAAAAGCATTTTGAACTGCGAGAGGCGTGGGCGCTACACTTTTTCCCTAAGTTGAATATGGAAGATGATCGGCTGGAAGTTAGACATTTTACTTTATAAAGTTTTATATATGGATATTTTTCTTACACAAAAGCATCAACTCGCTTCAGAAGGCCTTTATTAACCCACCGGAGCCGTGTGGAGCAGTTATATGATGGATAGATACACTTGTATGGACTTTATGGACCAACATTCCCTGCCATTATAATGCTTGGAAAAGCCAGGACATTTTTATTATAACTCCAATTGTGTTCGTCTGAAAGAAGAATTTCATATTCACCTAGGAAGACTTGAGGGTGAGTAAATCATGGGCTAATTTTCATTTTTGGGTGAACTAATCCTTTAAGCTATCTAATAAAGTTTTTTTTTTCTACATTCATATTTGTCAGCATCCCTTGCAGTCTCATATTCTTAAGATGTTTCATTTATTATAATTCTTTAATAAATCAACTGAATTCTGTGAAGCACCAAAACACTGATCTGAAGAACCTATCAAGAAACATCTTTTATAATCTCCAAAGAACCATACGCCAATTCACCTCTATATATGTAGGTCAGTCACATCCATGAGTGAGAGGACGTTCACTAAATCCTCAAGACTTGACTTTTGAAGGAACAATCCCCCTATTCTCCAGCCTTCTGTTTTAATAGCACAGAGAAAAATCCCAGTGTCTCAGACCATCTTGGATGAAAACTGCTATAGGAGAGAAACACATTCGTTCTTTATACCTCCTCTGTCTCCAGAGTGTTTTTTAAGGTCACCCTTAGATTCACCGGTGAATTCATGAATTCATTCATACCTCATTCCTTCCATCTACAGAGCAGGTACCAGATGAAAGAAATAACACATGCTCACCAAGAGCCAAAGCATCATCTGGTGAAGAATATGAATAATTCAAATCAAATGAGCCATAACAACTAAAGCCTATTCCACGATTCCCCCCCCCCCCCTTTTCTTTCCAGCTGAAGTGAAAGAGCGAACAGATTTGGTCAAGATTTTCCTTTCAGAGCCTCTCACGGTTTATAGGTTCCACTTATCTAATTACATGCATGACACAAGGTCAGGGATGTTGTGAGATGGCTGCGAAGTACTTATAGTTCAAAGAGGTACTCAAGCTTATATGCCATCTGATTTCCATGTAAATAACACACGAGTTAAGCGGCACATAGCAAATCAAAAGTCAGGGTTACAGAGTGCATCTGACAGACAGACAGACAGACAGACAGACAGACAGACAGACAGACAGATAGACAGATAGATGGATAGATAGATAGATAGATAGATAGATAGATAGATAGATAGATAGATAGATAGATAGATAGATAGATAGATAGATAGATAGATAGATAGATAGATAGATAGACAGACAGACAGATATATCGATAGATAGACAGACAGACAGACAGACAGACAGACAGACAGACAGACAGACAGACAGACAGACAGACAGACAGACAGACAGACAGACGGACAGATAGATAGATAGATAGATAGATAGATAGATAGATAGATAGATAGATAGATAGACAGATAGATAGATAGATAGATAGATAGATAGATAGATAGATAGATAGATAGATAGATAGATAGATAGATAGATAGATAGATAGATAGATAGATAGATAGATAGATAGATAGATAGATAGATAGATAGATAGATAGATAGATAGATAGACAGACAGACAGATATATCGATAGATAGACAGACAGACAGACAGACAGACAGACAGACAGACAGACAGACAGACAGACAGATAGACAGATAGATAGATAGATAGATAGATAGATAGATAGATAGATAGATAGATAGATAGATAGATAGATAGATAGATAGATAGATAGATAGATAGATAGATAGATAGATAGATAGATAGATAGACAGACAGATATATCGATAGATAGATAGATAGATAGATAGATAGATAGATAGATAGATAGATAGATAGATAGATAGATAGATAGATAGATAGATAGATAGATAGATAGATAGATAGATAGATAGATAGATAGATAGATAGATAGATAGATAGATAGATAGATAGAAAAAGTATAATGATATAGCTATTCTTTGAAGCACCTTGGAGCAACATGTAAATATGAATAGGTATGAATACAGTGTCTCATGTAAAGGTTGTACCTGGAGGGATTTGGAGAGCAAATGAGTTCATATTGAGCTGTTTATCTATCTGACAGAACTCTTCAGCCGTATTTAACTCTTATCGTACAGATTTGTGTACTTGTGTCCATTTGTGCGCTTCATTTCACGGCTATTTGAGCAAGTAAATCAAATTAAACATCACGGATCTCAAAACAACCTCTGAGACCGCAACAGTGACGACCGTTTCAACTGTATGATTTCTCTCACTGTTTTATTCTAGCATTTCTTTGTTTTAACGCGTAGAACGTTTTAAATGTGTTAAATTTTTTCCACCACTTCGGTGTGTTGGACAGACCTGAATCACTATGTTACCGCTCTCTGGAAGCTCCTGCTTCGAATGAGTCTCGGACGCTGATTCGTGTGTTATATAGCGTCCTAAAAATAGCTCGGCTTTCAAAGGCAAGTATGTTGTGAGTGACAACTCGGAGAACGAATCATAGGTCCAGAACAGCATCGAGCTCCTCCCACTACGCTAGCTTAGCTCCGCCTTTCTGAGTGGCCACCAAAGTTGTCGTCCCTTTTTTCCTTATATGGTTACGCACGAAGTTGATTGACAGATAGGCACGCCCCCTTGATTCGCGGGCACCCGCAGACACTACGGTGGCTCCCCACACTGACTGACACAGTAACCTGTGAGCTTGAGCTCCTGCGCTCCTGCAGCTCACCTTCCAGAAACATTGTGAGGAAAGCAAACAAACCTGGATGGATGGATCCTTTACTATGAAATATATTTTAGTGTCCATAGTGAGCTGAAACGTCTCGGACTTCGTGACTGATCTGAATGTTTCAGTCGCTCGCGCTGAAGCGAACGCGGATTCCTCGCGCAGAGAATCAAAGTCTCTCAAACGCACCGTTTAGCTGCACAAACATGGATGTTCTGGCCAGTTACAGTATTTTTCAAGAACTTCAGCTTGTTCATGACACTGGCTACTTCTCTGCGATGCCGTCTCTGGAGGAAAACTGGCAGCAGGTGAATTGCTTTTATCTCTGTCTTTGCAATTTATCCAACTTTTTTTTTCGCGTGTCAGTGCGCTCTTGCGCGCGCGCGCAACTTATGCAGACGCGACAAACAATATTCATTGCATCTCGCATAATTTCAACCCGTCTTTAGTATTGCATATGCATTTTAAAACACCACGTGCTTGAAATAATCTGATGTTTTCGTGCCATGCAGCTTACTTCTTGCGAGCAAGTGCAATGTAGCTAAACAAGCTGGGAAATTAAGAGCTGAATAATACAAACAGAGACTCTTTGAATAATAGATCTACATCTGTCCTATCAGTGTTTTTTCAGTCCCCTCGGCACTGCACAGACTCTCGACTCTACTGCATTATATATAAATGCACGCGCGTGATTGACTCGTAATGTGTCTGGCAGTTAAACGTGCATGACAGACGTATACAGTGCGCGTATCTATGAAACTGTGTAGAATCTTATCTACTCAGTTTCATGCAAATGCCACTTTTTCCCATTCACGAGGATGGAGCCATGCGGCGCGTGGACAAAGCACACTGACATCCACATGGACGTTGGTTTATGCACCGGCGTGCATTCACAACGATTTGAGATTTATGAAACCCATTTAGGGAACAGAATTGGTTTGCACCGTGCACATGTGAGTAATGACTGTGGTGCGTCGCGAGCGCATGGATGGAGGCATGCTTTGCGCAGAGTTGAGCTCTCCGCAGTGCTGAAGGGGCAAAGCATGGTCCATCCATTGATACCGGTGCTTTGCTTTCTCAACGTGCATTGATTTTTAGATTGCTCGGCCATTTTTCTTAAACTATGGGTTGTGATTGCCTTTTTCACCACATGCAATGGTGTTTGCTTTGGTACCGTTGCGTATTGGTTGGGTTTTTTGACTATTATGCCTCTAACCTTGAGTTTTGATAGATGGTCATGCAGTATTGGTCATTTTGAAAATGCATCACACTACATGCTCATATATGCAGGTGTGTTTACAATTTCATGTAGTGACAGTTCACAGTTATGAGCTTTATGAAATGAAACATTTGCACTTTTAATGGGGATGCAATTGTAGAATGGTAACCAGGTAAAGCAACTACAATATGCACTTATACATTCATGTAAATATGTACCTAAAATCTTGATGTTGAAGAAGAAAACTTCATTGATATCTCAACTGCAGTGTGGAGTAAGTGTGGGTGTAGGAGCCGGTGTTTGGCTTTGCTATTGACTTTCAATGGTTTATATGAATAAGAAATGCTCAAAGACTGACATTTGACCTCAATTGAGCTCCTGTGCCCTTGGTGCTCTATAGTGCTAAGTGATCCTAAAGGCCAGACTTCCTTCAGAGCAGCGGATATTGCTCACAAACCGTGTAATCCCTAGTAAGTGGAATAAAATAGGCCAGAACAGTAGAGACCTTCTTCCAAGCTTTGATAGGCCTACAAGACTTCTGATTCTCTAGACGTTGCAGCTTTTCACCTTAGGTTATTCTTCATGGTTGTGCTTAGAATTGACTAAATGTTGATGTGCGTGTGTAAAACCACCCTGACTTTAGCAAAGAAAAATGTCGGTCTGCACATTGACACGTTGCACTCAAGGACCTCAGAGGCCATTTCAGGTCATAAATATGATATTACATGAAAAATCCAATTCAATTTTTAATACACGGCTCAAGTATCCAGCTATGTCAGGTGAGGACCTATTGAAAAATTATGAGGAGGGATTGTGTAGTCGCAGGATTCAATATAGAACAAAAGTTCCTTGCCTGAAGCCCCTCCATCAAACATCACATGCCCTATAGCCATGACAGAGGATATCCAAAATACCTCACCTTGAAGAGACTCACCTACTCCTGTGGAGAAGGGTAACTGCAAAATTGGAACAGTGAATGGAATGGCGTCCGTCCCCATCGAAACCGAATGACCATGCTGGAACTCGTGGGATACAGTGGCACATCAGACTATTCTGGAGTGCTTTTGTCTCGTAGCATCTATTTTGGGACTTAGGGGAACTTGAAATGTCTTTTGTTCTCGTCGCTTTCATTTCAACTGTCTGATATTTTTAGACTCGGTTTTGAAATCTTGCTTGCAGCTGCAATAACATGTTGTGGTGGGAAGCAAGGAAAATAATGCCTTTATGAGACGTTTAACCACAATAATAAGTGGATGATATGACTAGAATCTTTTATCACAATATCAGTACTTTAAAATACTAGTTTCACTGTTTTGAGTCTTTTGTTTTGAACTTTTTGTACTGCTGATATGCAGTCAAACGAGCAAAACGTGCTGTTCCCAAAAAAGAAAAACACGATTGCAAGTGTAATATTGCTTTTATACAACAGTTCAATAAATTAGAATTTAATAATGAGTAATTTTAGGCACAATTTTGCCAGTAACTTTTTTTTCTGCAGAAACGTTGCAAGGCTTCAGTGTTTTTGAACAAATCTGTTTAGTGACTCGCTCATAAAGACAATCACTTGTTTAGCTCCTGAATGAAACCAAGTTTTTGGAACGTAGTGGTTGAATGATTGATTCCTTGACTCACTCATACAGTCACTTGTCGTCATGTCACCAACTGGCGAACCGACGTAACCGGCAGAAAGAGTCACTGAAAAATCCCACCACTAATACAAAAAAAATGTTTATTCTATTTTTAACTTTATTTGACTATTGAATTAAATGTTTTACTAATGAATGCCTCATTTAAAGGTGCACTATGTAACATTTTTGTCAGTAAAATATCCAAAAACCACTAGGCCAGTGTTATATATTTTGTTCAGTTGAGTACTTATAATATCCCAAATGTTTCCAACTATTTGTAAATCGTGAGAAATTGCTATTTTAACCAAGGAACCGGGACGTGTGAGGAAGTCGCCTGTCGATGGCGCCATATCTGGTTTCCCCTCGGTTTCCGGTTTTATTCTGCAGAAACGCTTTTTTTAATCTCACTGCAGTGTGAACAAGTGTCATAGCAGCCGCTGAGCGAACGCACAGAGTAACGTCATAACATCATTTTCAACACACTCAGATGCAGTGTTATTAGGGGTAATGCATTACAAGTAAGTTGAGTTACGTAATAATATTACTTTTTCCTAGTAACTAGTAAAGTAACGCATTACTTTTCCAATTTACAACAAAATATCGGAGTTACTTTTTCAAAAAAGTGACGCAAGTAACTTTTTCACATTACAGCTCTCCTGCCCCCATGTTGAGAAAAATAAGTGCTGAGGCGTTGTGTGTAAACATGATGGTTATTGTAGTTCCAGACTAAATGTGAGCATTTATTTATCTCACTTGCACAATGAATATTCTGTACTCCTCAAAATTAATAAAATCAGTCAAATGCAAAATCAGAGTACTATGCAAACCTCCAATAATTAAATGTTAAATAAAACAACTATTTTTATGCCTATTTAATATACCTTTATATTTAATTTACCAATGTCTTGCTGCTGACCTTTGATGATGAAAATTACTGGATTTCTTGTTTTATTGGTAAAACTTTTTTCTCCTGCATCCTATTCTATCTAGCTGCGCCCTCTACTGTTCATGCGTGAATTTGCATTTTTACCTCAGCCTGGAGCTTATTATTTCAATTTTCGTATGAAGAGGTCTTTACCGTTGCACAAAAATATAACTTTTTTTTGTTATAAACAAAAACAAGCCCAGCCCAGGTGAGAAAAAGTTATGCAAAAGTTACGTAACGCATTACTTTTCTTAAAAAGTAACTAAGTAACTCAATTAGTAACTTTTTAAGGGAGTAACGCAATATTGTAATGCATTACTTTTCAAAGTAACTTTCCCCAGCACTGCTCAGATGTATCTAATAGGATAAACAGAGCTATGTTACCTCATACTCATGACTGGAAAAGCGGAAGTGGCGCCGGCGACCACATAATAAAATGATGTCTGTCTGACATAATAAAAGTCCCGCTGCTCGCGAGGCATGTGTTGCGTTCATCTTGCGGCCTTGCTCAGCTCCAACAACACTCGGTCCTGCTTCTGCTTCATACTACAGTAACGTTAATAATCGCATCCATGAACATGATTTTTGCCCGAGTCCTATCCCGAGTCTTTTCCACCGGCTGTCAGGTGAAGACCACATGTCCCAAGTTTCTGCGCTCAAACTTGCCGTCATCAAACTACGTCTTTGTTTTGAACAGGCGACCTCTAGCGGACGGAAAAGTTACATAGTGCACCTTTTAATGTTATTGTTTTCTCTTTGTTTGGAAATTGATGAATGCAAACCAAAAGATTATGCGTTTATGAATAATCTTATAATTATGACATGAGTTGCATTGTCAAAAGTACCGACCGCGATACGAAGTCGGTACTGAAATTGAAAAAATGCAACGCTTTGAGCGCTGTTGAACTGGAATCGTAAACACCTCTGACTGGCCATTGTGCTCACGCATGCTCATCGGATGTGTCTGTGATTGGCTACAATGATCAACACACGGAAGGGTTTGAAAGTGTTTTGAAGCGTCTGAAAGCACAAGCAGGCATCGACCAGCGGACCGGTAGGCTTATAGGCGCCTGCATTCAAATGCTCCCGTGTGTATCTGTGTAAGCGCTCTGTGAAAAGCGTGATGTATATTTATAACATGTTTTTGAAGCGCTGGTCATTGTAGCCAATCACAGACATATTTGATGAGCACGCGTGAACACAATGGCCAGTCAGAGCTGTTTACGATTCCGCTCAACAGTGCTCAAAGCGTCACGTTTTCACATTTCAGTACCAACTTGGTATCGCGGCCGTACTTTTGACAAGACATCAGTACAAAAAGTTAAATACAACTCACTCTAAACAGTGAATATGAATTGCTCCGTTTTGTCCCACTTTGTATTTTACTAATCATGTAATGTTATAAACAGTAAAAGTAAAATGATGACATGTAACCCAGCTCTATTAAGCAGCATTTGCTTCGAGATTAAGAAAAAGTCTTAATGGATGTAGATGTCAAAAATAGTACTTTTCTCACAGCATGCGGTTTCAGTCATTTAATGGTGCTAGTTAATGGTGCTTCCCAGCTGTTCTTACACAATTTGTCATATGGCATGCAAGGAACGACTCATAAGAATTATAAATCTGACTGACAAGCACAAAAAGGAAAACCACATTTATAGCTCTTTGAAAGGTCTTTAATACATTTAATTTACATGCTAATACTGTAATCACAGCGATGCTGTTTGATCCCTTCTTTAGAGGAGATTCTTATATTGTAATCAGGATGTGGTTAAGAAAATGTTTTTGCACTTTTGGATCTTTTCGCGCTCGGATCCACCAGACGTTTTTTCTCTAGCAGCCTCAGGCCAGGGCAAACTCTGTAACTGATACTGTAATGACTCTCCAAAGAGCCTAATGCACTGTGCTAAGGCAGCACATTGTGTGTTTCACAGTGTCAACTACTTACAGGAACGCTCCTCTAAAGTCATTACGTTGCTTTCTTGACTAAATGCCCCAAGGAAAAGTCCAAGAATAAACCAACCCTTTTTAACCCATACGTCCCATCTCGACAAACCTCGATGCAAAGCCACGCCGTTAAACAACCCCAAAAAATGCCACTTTTCTCGTTCCCCCATTGAAATCTATCCTATGTCACAGCCTCATGTCCCGAGCTGCAGAACGGCTCCTGTAGTTGCATGCTTATGAGGATTGACAGGAGGCATTGAGCAAAAGTGCCAAGCATGCATATTCCGTGCTGCAGTCTCTGCCACTCTGAAACCCTGGCTGCTCAGAAGCCGGAAGGAAAAAGATATAGCAAAAAGACGATTCTTCCCATTCTCGGATGCATCGAAACTTATTTTTTGCACGCCATTCATAGCTTGGGCCAGTCCAGGCAGTGAGCTCTCGCATATCCACCCCCTTGTTTAGGCCCATGGATCCGAGCGGATTCCCATTACTGTAGGCGATGACTGCTGAAATGTGTGTTATGTAATTCTCTCAGCGCCACAGCTGCCTTCTTACAGCGTGCAAGTCGGCCCGCCGGAGAGAGCCAAACCCAGCCACATCACCGTGAAATCTTAAAGAGGTTTCCGGATCACACGGCTCCGCGGGCCACGTCTTCGTGCTGGGAGACAGACCATATGGATCATTTAGTAAAATACACAGAGTTGTTCCTCTTAACAATAATTTATGGACTCATTGTTTAGCGCTCGCCTCAAGAAGAAAATGAGACGGCTGTCCTCTGGCTGACTTGTTTTCAATACTAAAAGGGACTTTCTTTCACATAATGTTATTGAGACACCATTAGCCATCGTAACCGCTTATTCCAAAACCAATATGCAACCGTAAATGAGTCCATTCGCACCCTTTAGTGATTCCATTCACACTTTTCGCTTGATTGCACGGCCCTCAGATTGAGTCCTCTACATTATCAGATGTGCTGGCTCATATTAACTACATCACTGTCCTCATTTATCATCGAAACCAGCGACAGATTTTTGGATAACACGCCGTGTAATGGAGCTGAAATGATCTGGTTGCTTGAGATAACATCAGTGCACTGATCCCATTGCTACTGACAAGCATCAGTAATTGAAAATGACAAAGAGATAGCGCTCTCCATCTCGTGAGTCAATTCTGGGAGTTATTGCAATATAGTTGTCATGCAGAACGCATGGCTGCTGCTATAAGACGGTTGACTCGAGCGAGAAACGGGCCTTATAAGAGGTGAAGCGTCTTTAAATATGCAGAGATATCATTAGTGCGTCTGCCGAGATGTACCTTCTGACAGGTTCACTTCTGCGGGTGGATTTCAGGTGTAAAAAACAGAGCCTGTTTCATCAGTAGCCTTGGCTCCTGCAAAGCAGACATATGGCGCTTTCTCAAGATTACTTAAGAATGTGGTTGCATTCGGCTCTTGCATGACACGCTCACCAGCTTCTAATAATTCACTGATTATGCAGCCCTCGTCATAAACAGTACACTGTAGGCGGTTTTGCAAGCTTGTGACGTCAATTTTGTTTTTAACCCTGGAATGCATGACCCAAAAAAAACTAAAGGAATGTCAACATGGCCCATATTAGATTCAGTGGTTTTCGTCAAAGTATATGCATGCTGTTTTTATTCTTTTCACAGTATAAAAAAATAGTTTCACCTCAAAAAAGTAAGTGGTCATAATGCCTTAATTTTAAGGTTAGTCAACTCAAATATCCAAGTTGTCACTAATGCTGCGTTCACACCAAACACGAATACAGCGTCAAAATCACGTCTACCGCGTCTAGTTGGACGCTTGAACATTTTGAATCCATTCATGCGTCCACAGCGAATTGGATGCGGGTATAAATCGAGCATTTGAAGCGAAATAGATGCGCGCTCCAGCAGAAATATGTCATAAAACACCACTGCCTCTTTTTATTTTCATTAAAAATATATATTAAACATTAATAGCCACACAAATGTGGTCCAGGCAACTCCTACATTATCTTCACTGCATGTATATTTAAAAATAAAGTTATGAAACTTCTCTTTGCCCTCAGTCAAAACGATTTGGCAGACAACAAATGAGAGATTCATGACACCAAAGATCGCCCGTTAGATCCACACAAGACGAACCACTACAGGACATCAGAGCCAGCGGCAAACGTCAGAAGGACTAGCTGAGGAAAGGCTGCTCTCGTCGGGGTTAATGAGCGCTGAGCGCCCGGTGATCGCCTGGATCTCACAACTCCAAAAACGCAAGATTATTTTTTAAAAATAGACGCTCTCTTTATAAATAAACCACAGATTTGAGCTTTAAACAACTACATTCTCACCTGAAAAAGTCGTAAAACTACATTTTGTGACACAATAGTAGTATTTTAAAATTATGCAGGGTTTCTCATCACGTCACTTTACCACGTGACAGCACCAAGCAGGCTCCTGATTGGTTAACGCGGAGCAAATTGACTTGGGCATGCACAAAAAGCACTATTCGCACAAGACGCTCCATTCGCGTCAAATTCGCATTTTGTACGTGCGAATGAGGCGGAATCGCGTCCATCGTGCAGCGCGAAATGTGTCTAACGCGCCGCAAGACTAATCACTCGCTCCTGACGCTCTATTCGCTCTATTCAAAACGTTCACGTCCCATGTATATTATGACATGTATACACTACCATTCAAAAGTTTGTTTTTATTTGATCATTTCAGAAATGATTACAAATATGATACAAAAATAAAAAAAAGTTAAAAAAAACTTTTTTCTATTTGAATACATTTTAAAAAGTCATTTATTCCTGTGATGCAAAGCTGAATTTTCAGCATCATTACTCCAGTCTTCATGTGGGGGCATGTCTATGTGCCCCCCTTTATGCATTCTCGGGTGATAGTTTGATGGGGCAGTTGAATTAGGCTGGACTCTCATTGCATCGCGACTCGAGCGTTGTCCTGTAACCCGTAGGCCACAGCTCCACCATCACCAGTGACATTTGTGTCAGAGCATCTAATACTTTCCTCCTTCATTTGCGTCACAAACTGGCATGCGCTTGTTTATGTCGTCGCATGTGACTCTTAACAATGACAACGGTCTTCCCACTGCCAGGCTCAAGTGCAACTGTCAGGGTCACCCTGTAACAATACTCAAGCTGACCCCTAGCAATCCAATTAGACTCCTGTACTACAGCAGTGAGTAGGCAACCCACTCTAGGCACCGAGATCATTAATCTGACTGGGGCCAGATGATTGCCCATGATGGCTGCCACATTGAAGGGTGATGAAAAGGTTAGCGTCTGATGAAAGAGGAGACGGGAGATGGTGCACTCATTTGTCGAAGGCCTCTGGAGTAAGTGTCAGCACCCAGAGCTGCGGAGCGAGGGGAAAGGAGTGAAGTGGAGCATCTTTATGTATGAGTCCCGAATCTAGCGTAGACGTGAGACACAGCACTGGCACTCAAGGCTTTGATTAACAGGCCGAGTAGAACGGAGCTCTTTTTTCACTCTCGCGCACAGCTTGACAGCGATTTTCCCTTCATTTAAGATAGAATATAAAAACTTTTACAAGGCGGCGCAGGGCAGGGAACGAACCGGCAATAACGTGCATATGAAATGCAAATAGTCTCGCTTTCATGTGGAAAGTTTCAGGAAGATCAGTCTTTTCAAGTCTACGTGGAATCAAAATTGACCTTATTTACTTATCATTTACCGTACACTATGGTTCAAATATTCGGGGTCATTAAGATTAAGAAAATGAATACTTTTATTCAGCAAGGATGAAAGTGACAGTAAAGACTATTACATTGTAACAAAAAATCCTGAAAAAAAGAATGAATTATTAGAATGTTTTCTGAAGGATCATGTGACACTGAATGCTAAAAATTAAGCTTTGCCATCGCAGAAATTAAAAAGTTATTTGAAATATTTCACAATATTACAGTTTTGCTGTATTTTTCATCAAATAGCAACCTTGGTGAGCATAAAAGACTTCTTTCAAAAACATCAAATCTAACTGGTGCCAAACTTTTTACTGATATAGTGTGCATTCCTGCTCACAATTTATAAATGTTGGTATTGAATCTTAAAGCTACACTGTGTAACTTTTTTTAGTTTATTCTTAGCTAAAAACACTTAGTTCTTTCAAAAATATATGTGCTCATTAATGTATATTTACTTCTTTCAAGTAATAAAGAATTCTCGTAAGTTTATGATATGCCATTGAAAATACATACGGGTGAGGGGTTCGAAAGCGGGTCGCCATGTTGCCCCTCCATCTTGAAAGTACATTAGCCAAAGAGGGACATACCTTTTCACGTTTTAACACTCGATGGCACCGTGTCGAATGTGGACGAGGTTGAACTGGAAGCCATGTTAATCTTGGATTAAATCGGCCACCGTAGGAGTTAAAACGAAATCGAAATTTGAGAAGAACAGAAACTAATATTCACTGGATGGTCATATACCTTGTCACCGCTAGATGAGGGAAAATATCACACAGTGTAGCTTTAATAAAAAATAACTAGGAACTTGGAAGTTCACTTGAAAATGTGACATTACAGAATTAAAATGAGTTGTGAACCATATTTGTTGACTAAGGAAATGTGTAAATTCTAATTAAATAAAAAAGTTTCATTGTTGAAGCCATATTTCAACTCTGATGTCTTTTTTTTTATATACAAAAAAATCATAAAAGTCCTACAGGTTTGGAATGACATAAGGGTGAGTAAATGGCTTCCAGAATTAAACATTTTGTTGGTGAACTGTCTCTTTAAGTAACACCTACATTCTGAAAGTAACCGCGCCAAAAATAACTCAGATTTTTCTGACCTCTCTTACTCTGTCCCAGCTGATACTGTCCCTCGTTTTTAATTACGTTGTTTGCCATTGACAGCAGGATTATTAAAGAACGTGTTGCTAAGGAACCACGTTTTGTTCCAGCTATTGCACTTGTTTGTTTTGGCGTCGTCCTCCTCATCGGTCATTGTATGCATAGAATCTCACAGACAGCGTCTCCTGCGATACCTCCGGAGAAAGTCTTCCAACAGACCTTGAGAGATACAATGAAGGACAATGTTCTCTCGGTAAACATCCCATCGCTTTTCTTCTCTTTTTTCATCAGAAGCCATCAATCACCGCCGGCAACGTTTCAGCCTCAAAATGGGTCATGAAACTTAAAGCGACAAGAGGCGTTGTTTATCAAGGTTTATGCAAGCTTCAATCAATCACTCCGTGTATTGCTGCATAGAGTTGAGCGCTATTCTGCGGTGGAGAGAAATTCAGCTTTTTGTATCTCATGGATTGATCCATTGAATCATTTATGCAAAAAAAACAACATTCATTTTGCAATCGTTACAATAATGAGGCATTTGCACATTACAATGTGCAGTTTTGTGATGCTTTTTTGGAAAAGCATGTTTTGAAGGACCATGCACGTGTGAATTTGTGCATGCACGTAAGTGTCAGATGAGGGATTTCTCCATATAACATTGCTGAGCTCAGCACTTCTACTGCCTCAGTGTCTGTGGCGCGTATGTGTGTGTGTGTGCATATGTGACTTACTCAGCCGTGACATATATGCAAAGCCAGCTGTATTTCCATATGCTCCAAGTTACCGTTGTCTGAGGTCCACATGACCTGGCCTGGCTCCAGCACTGGCCTGCATTGTAACACCTGGATACAGCAATACCCAGTCTCACCACCCCACCCCTTATGCTGAAGCAGGCAAACACATTCTTTCTTTCTGACTGCTTTGCAGTTGCTGCTCACTGGAGGAAGTGAAAGGAGGGCTGGCAAAGCACTGTCCAAATTTGGATGTACATCAGTCAAGCTGAATTGGTTTGTGTCAAGATTGCACAACATAGCAGTGTGTTTTGTATCTTAGTTATACGGCGACAAAAGAAACTCACAGACAATTGATTGAGGCAATGGTTATTAATATTTAAAGCAAAGCAAATCAGTGATGTTTGTAGCCTGTTTTACTTTCTGCTGGCTAAAAAACTTTTGAATGTAAAAAAAACAATGCCTGTCAATATTGTTCATTCTGCTTTATGATGACTTGAGATAATCAGGATTTTTAATATAAATATAATTTATATATATTTACTTAACATATTTAATGAATTTGCATATATATATATATATATATATGTGAATTTGTATATATATATATATATATATATATATATATATATATATATATATATATATATATATATATATATATATGTGTGTGAATTTATTTATATATATATATATATATATATATATAATCCTTTTTGTTCAAGTATTATATATGCAAATTCATTAAATATGTTAAGTAAATGATGTCTTAATTTAATATGTTAATTTTGGCAGCTCTAAAAGTATATGTTCTTTTTTTTCTGAATTTTTTTTTTAATTAGTGTCATTTTTTTAATCTTTGCTTTCTGAAAGATTTCACTTTTTTTCTAAAAGGATAATATTCTCTATAACACTGCATTTTACTAATAGTTACACTTGTTTTGAATGCACTTTATTCATTAAAACATTTTTTTTAACTGAATATGCACTAATATATTTTCATACAGCACCAGTCAGCAATCATTGCACCAACCAGTTAATCAACCAAAAACAAGTCTAGATTAATATTTGTCCAGCTTTGGCATTCATCACAAATTGTGTTTTATAAATTCCTTTTAATAGAAGAAACAGAGACCATCAGTTCTCCTAATTCTTCTTTAGGAGAGCCTGTACACACTCACCAGTTCTTGTGGCATAAGGAGGTTTGTCTTTGTTTTAGCATGGGAGAGTTATTTGGGTCGGAAGTTATTTTGGGATGCATTGCTAGAAATACCTGTGGGAGTGAGTAATAGTTGAAATGAGACCATCTTTAAGTTTGTGTAGTCATTTACATATGTTTAGAGCCTGTGCCGTGCTCATTTGAAATCAAACGTTGTTCATTCATTTATTTCTGAGTATGAACATGCAGACGTCTTTAAAAGTATTAAAAGTCCAAACATAGAGTATCCATTTCCCCTGCTCTCGTTAAAGGGCTTTGTGCTCAGGGCTTTTTGGTATTTAATCATCTACTTCTAATTAATCCAATTATGAGTCATTTGAATCACAGCAGATGTGGAGCCGCACAAACTCAAGCAGGTGTGAAAAGATCAGCCTCCCCATCTCAAATCCCAAGGTTTCGCTTTCACTCTTGGCTCGGACTCTCATATTCATTCCGCGGAGGTTGAAACATTACCCACGTGCCTCGAGAACAATAGGCTAGCATTGCCATCCGAAAGCATGACTCACTGTCCTCCATTAGCTGGCATGTTAATCGCATACAAGGGTCAGCATGAGTAAACGGGTCCAAGAGTGGGAGTTTCGAGATGTCTGGACACCATCTTGCATCCTCAGTCCACTCTTGAAGACAATGCAAAACTTGGCTGTAAATTATTTGCGATAACTCAAAATGGCCACAGTAAGTAGGCTATAGCAGCTCTGCCTTAATGGACTGAACTCAATGAACTCACCATGGAAGGGAAGGCGGGGGCTGTCGCACATCCCTGAGATGGAGGGAATGTGAAAACGGCAGCTCTGCGCTTCCTTGAGGTGTGTGTCCGCTTGCAGTTGGCTCTTTTGTGTGTGTGTGTGTGTGTGTGTGTGTGTGTGTCAACAGTAGGAGGTAGAGTTTAACTACTACAACACTTCCACCCTTTAGGCAATATGTGATAGATCAAAATAATGTTATACTGAGGAGAGAGGTATTCATTTGCAGTTGTGGTGAGGTATATAAGTATGAAGATGCTCTCATTGAAGCATTGCAAACAGAAAGCGTTTTACTGTCAAGGATGCCATTAGATTTTGGAATTGATAGACTTCTGCTGATCTCAAATTTCCCAAAATATGGCCAGTTTCACAAGAATTGACACATCTGGATCGCACCACAATGCAGCAATGGATTCAGGCAATGTCTTAAATTCACTTTTTAGAATGTAGGGCCATAAAAAGTGTTAAATTGCATTAGAAAACAGTCTAATATGTTTTCACGTTTTCCATGTTTTTAGGTCAAATTTCCATCAGAGCCATGTTAAATATCAAATGTCTTATGCTCACCAAGGCTGCATCTATTTGATAAAAAATAGAGTAAAAACTGAAATATTGTGAAAATATTATTGCAATTTAAAATAACTCTTTTATATTTGAATATATATTTAAAATGTAATTTATTCCTGTTATGCAAAGCTGTATTTTCAGCATTATTGCCCCAGTCTTCAGTGTCACATGATCCTTCAGAAATCATTGTGATATGCTGATTTTCTGCTCAAAGATTTTCTGATGCTTAATATTTTCATAGAAACTGTGGTGCATTTTCCCCCCAGGATATTCATTGATGAGCAAAGTTCACTTTTGATCAATTTAATGTATCCTTGCTGAATACAATAATTAATTCCTTTCAATTCCTTAAAGTCCTCCAAACTTTTGAAAGGTATTGTACACCAGTTCAGATTCAGTACTGCCTTTGCAGCTGTTTCTAAAAGAAAAATGTTATAATCCGTCTAGATAGATTAATCAATAGATGAATATATTGATGTTGTGTTAAAACCTCACTTTTTTTTTTCTTGATCATTGTTAAATTATTGTATTTAAGTCTTAAGCCAGGTTTCACAGACATGGATTAGATTAAGCCAGGATTAGGCCTTAGTCCAATTAGGACATGTAAGTAGTTTTTGTAAATGTGCCTTATAAAAAACATTACTGGTGTGCATCTTGAGACAAAACAATGCCACTGAGATATTTAAAGATATATCAGTGCAAGTTGCTTTCAGTTAAATCATCTCAAACAAGCATTTTAGTCTGGGACTAGGCTTAAGCCTTGTATGTGTAACTAGAAGTGAATGTATTGAATTTAAATCTTAACTTTGCAGATACCTTGTCTGGCTATTACCAGACCAAGCTCAATTTAAGATTGAACATTGGTCTGGGGAGTCTATGTATTTTCCACTGCCCAAGAGGCGTGATAAACGAGCATAATTCAAAAGACTCAGTACGCCATTGGATAGTCCTTCACCCAATCAGACCACAAGAGGCGTGATCAACGGGTAACGACATCGTAACATCGTGTTAAACCCGCCAATAGCGCGCCAGGTGGATAAGCCAGTCTGTGATTGGTTCCTGCAAATGTGTAACAGAAGCAGGATAAATGAATGTACAGGTTTCCAGACTGAGCTGCAGGGCGAAATCAAATCGCCGGCAGATCAGGCTGGGTTTACCCAGTCTAGCAGATACCCTGTATCAGGAACATATTCAGATCCAGCTGTCTAGTGTAAGAAAATGGGGGGGATGTCCATTTTTTACTGCATTTTAACATAAAATGTCAGACTACTTCTTATGGAACATTTGCCATGTTCACATGTGACAGAAAAATACTGGTAATTTAACGAGAAAAGGCATGTGAATGCGTGAAATCACCTATTAATTATTTATAACTTGCATGCAAGCACACCGCCAAAGAATTTCGCGCAATCACCACATTACACCCCAAAAATCCTGCCGTTTGGTCAGAAACTGGCCAAAACTAAAAGCTGCATCGGATTCATCCGAGTCGCACTGGGAATCTCCCCACACCAGGCCTGTTGCACTGTGTCGAATGTGCGCTGCATAACAACACAATGGCTCGCTGTAGAGAGATGTTCACTGCCAGCTTACCCAACCTGAGCCCTTTGATCCTGCCCTTTGTAATGCAAATCAAAAGGAGGAGAGAGTAGGACACCAGGGAGAATCTTCATGGTTCATGCTGATGTGCAGTTGTCAATTTCTCACTCGAAATTTGGACTACACAGTTCATCTGAATGGGTTCGAGAAGCGTACTGACTTGCGCAGGTAAGATATGTAGCCTGTATCTCTGGTGTACAGTCGTTTATGTGTTCTTATGGGCATTTTGCCTTTATGGGACAATGTTCGAAAAGATTCGATTAGAAAATGACTAGTGGTTGACCAATATGGCTGATACTAATATTTAATGAGCCGTACAATGAGACTCGTCAAATGACACAAAATTACTCAAATCAAATACTTTTTTTTACACCGTGTTTATGTACCATGAAAAAAAATGGTGAAGGATTTACTATTTTCACTCAGAAATTGCTAGTAAATTTCACAAATAATTACAAAGAAATGCAAGAATCTACGGAGCCCCTAAGGGGACATGGTGGTGGAAAAAATAATATGAGATGGGATGAAAAATAAGTCGATGATTTTGCGCTCTCTCACAAATGTTTTGCGATTTCCCCTGAGAAACTTTACGTTCGCTTGTAAAACCTTTGCGTTCCCCTGAGAAACTTGTTTGCGTTTGCTCGCAAAACTTTTGTGTTCTTTGAGTGAACACGTTTCTCAGGGGAAAGCAAAAGCATTACCAGATCATTTTTCCTCCCATCTAATGTTTTTTTCTTCGCCCTTAGGGTCTCATAAGAAACTGAATTAAACTTGAAATTTTAAAGTAGAAAGACTTAAATGGTATTTTCTTGTAAAACATACTTCAATAATCTTTGTTTTATTGACAACACCGAAAGACCTTTTTTTTATAGTGTATTAAAAGCATGAAAAAATATTATTATATTTTATTATAAAAAAAAATCCTTTTCCCCCTATTTTGTCATTAGGGTAATACTTTATAATAATAAAATCAAGAAATTTAGTTTGGCCTCTCCATAGACATTGAAAAGTGTCTCTAATTCAATAATTATTTGTATGTATTTATTTATATTTAATTTAAGTAAGGGATGATGGGTTGGGGTCCTGATCACTCTGTCTGGGTTTATTCTGCGATAACAACCGGCTGGATGTAAATGATCCCGCTTATTACACGGCTACTACTTGTCTCTAATAAATTAGACACAAAATATTGTCTAGAGTTTAAATATTTTATTAGCTCTGCCGCAAAGCTTCAGTGAAGAAAAACAGTTCCAAACTGCTTTGAGCCTTTATCCATTGCTGAAAAGATTTGTTTTTACCATATATGTTGAAATTAATGCTGAAGTCTTCCATTGTAACCCATGGTGGTGAAGTGTTTTTCAGTCACAAGATGGCGCCAGACAAT